>NC_043997.1:11940703-12165703 GCF_902150065.1 Myripristis murdjan
TATGGACAGTTTGTGGCCAGACTAGTACAGAACTGTGGATGGAGGACTGAGGTTATGGCTATAAAGGCAGCTTTTTAATGCTCACTGTGTGAAGGGATTTGGGGCATTTAACATCTAAAAGGACAATTTCTGCTGGTTTAACATTGGATTCAGTGGAGGGAGGAGGGATAATGGCATGTGAGGGTAGGCGGTGTTGAAACGACTGCCCAATATTAAAGGGCCATACCAGTGATTTTGCATGTTCATCAAAATATCTATGAAGCGTATATTCTTATTTACTAATGTTTTCCCCATTGTGTTCCATCACTGTAATAAAGTCGTCCACATTAATTTTCCTTAAAGCAGCAGCTGTTGTGTTTTGATGACTTGAAACGGTCTCCGCTCTGCTGGAAAGGTCCCGGGGAAATGTTTATACAGACCATTATTAGTTCCGTGGTTTATGAATGGCGACACCTTTGTTAGGGGCAGAAGTAGAATATGTTAAGGTGGGTGTTTCAACCAAAATTTCAAATTTGTTTTATATGTTGTGAAATCTTTAGTATCCCCACATGATTTGCAAAATGGTTTCTTGCGATGTAAAATGTGGGTAAACTGTAATAAATGGGCCCAACATTCAAAATCACTCTCATGGTCTCATTTTGGGTTCCAGCCCTGTGCCAGTTCAGACCTCCACTTTGTGCTACAGCTGCTGTGATTTCACCTCCTTGAAAACAGGCAGAGAGTTCCTAAGGGTCATGGAATTTCTGGAAAGTCTTGGAATATTGAAAGGTCTATTCGAGACAAGAGCTGTGTCCCAATTCAGGGTCTGCATCCTTCAAAGTCCGCATTTGAAAGCCAATTACATCACAACACTGCACGAAGGCCTGTCCCAATTCATCCAGAGTTGAAGGATCCTTCAAATTTGCACTTCAAATGCGTCCTCCTTTTCAGCCGTTGGTAGCCGATTCGGAGGATGCACCGCGACTATCCTTCTCGGGCTCCCGTATCCCAAGATGCTTTGCGTGCTACTGCTCAGTCAAAAAAGTTAACTGAAATGGCGACGGCGGCATCTAGTATATGTAAATATTCAGATTTCACTTTTATAAAATATTCGGCTTTTACTCATTTGAACATCCAACGCCATATATGTTAAACCAAAACCCCTTTCTTTACTGTTCTGTCTTGTCTGAGGGAAAGAAATGTTATCTTTCTGTCTCCGGAGTTTGTTGTCATGGTAATGGCGGTTACGCGACCAGGAAATACTCCGAAGGCTAGACCGTCCCATTTGGTTGACAGGGAGGACACGTCGTCCGAAGTCCGGGTCCTCCGAAGGCCGCGGACTTCGGAGGACCTGGACTTTGAAGGATGCAGACCCTGAATTGGGACACAGCTAAGGAAAAGCCAGGCACTTCGATAAATTCTTTGGGCAAGACATGGAATATGATGGAATTTTTTTTGTCTGCTTCAATTTAAAACATCAGCAAATAGATATTCACCAAGTACAATATTTATTTTCCATTGTGTTCATGTGATGTCCACGGCCCTTACAGTATAAAACAGTTCTAACCATAAAGGGGGGAAAACACCTAATGATATGTTTTTAAAGGTCATGGAAATTTGATTTCTTTATTGTTTATTTTAATTTTTTATTCATTTTAATCATAGGAAATCAGGGAATTTTACATGTGACAAGCGGGAACCCTGTAAATTCCAGGTTTCCTGGAGCATTATCTCCAACTCTGGTCCTCAGGACTCAGCTTACTGCTGGTTTTTCCCATGGTGTGCACTATTACTGCTGTGTGCTATACATGGCAAATTGTGGTCACTCATTCACTCACTCATGGACAACCTGCAGGGATGTTTAGTGGGATGTATGTGCAGTACATGTAGCAAAGGTGTGGCACTGATGTCCAGGCTGCAGCCCATCAATGCTGACAAACCCTGAAATGCAAAAGTGACACTCACCAAAGTTAGATCATAGCTGCAGATTATCAACTATATATCCATGTAAAAAAAAGAAAAAAAAGAAAAAGAAATTTTAACAGATCTCTTAGTTACACTAATATTGTTCATGTGAAGCAGCCATTTCAAGTTGGTTTTGTTGATTTTAGGAAAATAAAACACTCATTTAGGGGGTTAGTAGAGAAGGAAGGAAAAAATCAATATGGTCAATATGACCACAAGCGACCAGTGAGACTTCACTGTGAGGAAGTACTATCAGCAGCAGAAAACAAAATCCAGAAAAGTAAGGTGAGTACAGCTGAGTTGAGTTAAGCTGAGTCGAGCCGGTGCCATGCAGTGGGCAAAAAGCATTAGTAGTGATATTTAGTAGGACACATGCAGGTGCATCGTGGGTCTGGACAGACGTGGGTCTGGGCTAGTTAGTTTATTTGATTCACCTGGCATCCCAGGTCTAAACCAGTCACAAGCAGATGAATATATTGGGAGTACATATGTCTGTGTCTACGGGGCATAGGAACCACTTACATCTGGTCGAGGCAGAGGGCCGCCCACCCAGAGCTGGTTTCTGCTCCAGATTTTTGGCCCTGTTAAAAGGTTTTTTTTGCTCACCACTGTCACCCTGTGTTTGCTCTTGGGGGAGATTTTGGTCCATGGATTTGGCCAATATCGGTTGGTTTTCTGTAAAGTGCCTTGAGATAACTTTTGTTATGATTTGGCGCTATACAAATTGAATTGAATCGAAAATTGTATTGAAAATAAAACAGCTTCTGTGCCTTGCTGGAAGTTATTCTGCTTATCCTAGGAAATTATGTGAAATAGGAACCTGATGGGAGCTCTAGGGTACCAAGATGGTTTAGTGAGAGGTGATAAAGTCCTTCAGCTGGAAAGCACAGCTCCAAACCTCTTTAGACCTCAAGTATCTGCCTCTCTGAATTGTCCTTTAGCATGACATTACCGCTTTCTGCCTCCAGAGGCTGTTACCTGGCTGACATGCCATGTCACATTCAAGCTGAGGTAGGCTATTTTGCAGTATGAGGTTTTAGATGCTATCTGGGGACAGAGAGGTAAGATATTAGCTTCCACAGAAACCTCAAGGGACTCCCCTCATGTGGATGAGCATATCATTTGCCCTGTTTCAACACTGACAAGGATAATATGATGGATACTGCCAGGGACTTGGGGACTAAGGGATAAAGGTTGGGCCCCCACAGAAAACAAAGGACTGACCTTGCTGAAGTTGTTGTTGTCAGGATGGGGGTGGGGTGAAGGTATGAAAAGGCGCATATGTCCTCATGGTGTTCACTTTGTTTAATTTGTTGTATAGCGTAGGCCCATATTTCACAAAAGCATGGGTGGAAACAGACAGTGCTTTTCATTCATTGTGACACCTGTCAACATGTGTCATCCCTGGGCTGCAAAGCTGCGCTACAACAAGATGGTTGTTTTTGTCAAATTCAGGCCAGTCATCGGACACTTAACCCCTTAACTGCATGTCTGTGTACTTACTGTCAAACTGATTTGCAGCACTTTATTTAGTAGCATCAACTCAAGATAAAAGTCACAGTTTAACACATTTATGAGTTTTCACACAGCTGTACTGGACGTTTTGTTGTATTCACACAGACCTTCACTGTGTCAAACAAGGTGAGCATGTTATTTGCAGCCTTAACCGCGCTTATACCCACATTTCCTTGCAGCGTTGACTTGTGACACATGTCGGCTGGCAGCACTGATGTGAATGAGAGGAACTGATCCTTAAATAACAATATAATAAGCCTATCATCTATCCTTTCACATTTATTTGAAAGGATACGTTTTATGGATTACAGTTCCTTGTCACTGCTGATTAGTGCTTTTGTTAGTTAGTGTCTTTCCGTGTTGGTCTTTTGTTTAAAAAAAAAAAAATGCATTTCAGTAACAGGTATTACAATAAAACAATTACCTGTTTATGTTCTATTCGAACATAAATGTCCATTGTTTTGTTTTGAGTGATGCTCTCTGTGGCTAATCTATGCACAAAAATGTTTCTTTTGGCCAGCAAATATTTTTAATTACAGCTTGAGGTAGTAAAGCAGTTTTATGTAAAACGTGTAAAATGTATTAATTTTGTCCCGTGCAAAGGAATCATTTTGGTTACAACAGAATACTGTGTTATGATGTTGGAAGATCTTTATTCTTGCGTTTGTGTGTGGCGCTCCACACACATTCCTAATCCGTCAAGGAGAAAATAAATCCTTGTATTTGTTTGTTTTTCATGCCTTGACTAGTAATGCGTGATAATGTCTGGAAATCCTTCAGGTAATCTTTGTTGGCATACACAATGGTTTGTATTGTGCGACTCGTTGGGGTAATTGTATCATGGCCTCCATCATCTGTTTCTAAATGATTGCCATAAATGAGCCTTGTATTAGCGCATCGATCGAAGCAGAATTAACTCAGCCAGGCTAAAGCGGTCATTGTGTGTGTGTGTGTGTTTGCATAGTTTATGACTATTGGTCTCCAGCAAGCCGCAAGAAAGCTTCTGTGTTCATATGCTGATATTTTTGTACATATATATCACTCAATTGTGTGTCTTTGTGTGCATACATGCATGTAAGCGTACACACGCCTACATGGTGTTTGTATGTTTCAGGTGGCCCGCCTACACTCCTCCCCGTCTGTTCCTGTTGGGTTCATGTGACAGCGGGGGTGGGAGGCTAAGAGGCGTTAACGTGGTGAGAAGGATTACCTATATCTGTTAGGCCTGCTTTTCTTTCCCCCCGGCAGTGTCATGTCTCATTACTTTTGTACTCCAGCCTGGATAGTCTGGCTTTAGTGGGATACATTTAAAATGCAGGCTGGCTGGGCGTCCAAGAACACCGGGTTTAGAGGCAGAGTGATATGCGTGCCTTTTGCTTGAGAGGCTTTTTTCCGTAAGCAGACAGGTAAACTTCTCCCAAAGCTGGCATTGATGGCAGCTAAGCCTTCACTTGTTTAAGTGAAACGGATGTCTCATCTCCGAAAGGGACATGCTCAGCGTGAGGTTACAATCTGTTAGGACTGTCCAGAGAGACGCACTCAAATACTGCTCACTTAAAGTGCAGGTTTTTTAATAAATCACACATGAAAAGAGAAAAGACAAATAGAGGGTGGTTTAAGCACAGAGCAGGGAGAAAGGTGTGTTAATGACATAAAAGTGGCAACATCATGTGAGTGGATTTTGATTTATTTCGAGGTGCAGAAAGATATAGGCAGTAACGTGGAGTTTCAGTAACAGAGATTACACTCTCCACCAGCTAATTCAACTTCTATTCATATGTGAAGTATTGCTGAAACAATGAATCGATTAAACAATTAGACCATCCACAGAAAATACATTGATTGCAATTTTTATAACTGAGTAATCATTTTACTTGTTTATTAAGCAAAATTCCCAACACAAAGATTTGTTCGCATTTCTCTATTTCTCAACTTTTTGGAGTGGATTTTTATGGTTGCCAATTAGACTAAGGACCTAATTTGAAGAGCTTAGTTGGGCTCTGCTAACTTGAGATGGGAATTTATCATTATTTTTGACATTTACAGACAAAATGATTAATTATTTAATTGAAAAAAAAAAAAAATCAATAGGTTAATGATAGTGAACATAAACATTAGTTGCAGCCCTAATGTGAAGCTGAAATGGACAAAAGTGGAGAGGACGATGCTGGGCTCACATCCTTAACCTTTAACTTTTAAGAACCTCACTAAACCTCATGCTGCAAGTCAAAAGTAGACCTGAACCCAAAAATGTTGGTAAAAAAAAAAAAATGCCTCTTGTTTTTCATTTGCGTGGACAGCCAGTCGTTTTTTACTTCATTGGGATAATTCATGTGGTCTTGTTACATTTCCATTGTGGGAAGGCTGACCCATTAGGCACACTAGCAAGTTGAAACAAATTAAGAAAAGACTTAGGACCCAGTTGCTATTAATATTTTTATCTCTAGATGACAGACAGTACATTTGTTACAGTTTTCAAAGCTGTGTTAACGCCATCTGATTAATTGCTGGGACCCAGCCACACCTTAGTTACAACTAAATCATCTTGTAAAATATACAGTTTTAGCAGGATAATCTATTCTTGTTTCAATGTTTTTGTAGTAAGATGCACTTTAATGTCCCCCATGAGACAGATTGTCCATTAAGAAATCATTTATTCTATGAACCTAGACGCAGAGCTCTTAAACCATTTTAAAAACCATTTACCCTAATCATTTGCCCTAATCCTTCCCATCAAGTGGCTCTTTACAAACAATCGCTGATGTTAAGCCGTGTATTAGAATCACCCAGTCTAGTCCTGTTCATTTGAATATCTTTCAAACTGCTGTTAAACATATTACACTGGACAAAAACTCCATTCATTTGTACCCACATTTCATTTCACAAATGTCTTTCATCAGCACGGGTCACTGAAGGCTTCGATCCTCGCCCATTCGTTGACCCGTGCAGACGGCCCTATATGTCTACAAGTTAACCACTTTGTCTCAACGCCCCCCTCACCCTTCCTCCCCCCTGTCGGAAAGCCCCCGCCGCCTCCTCATCTCGCCCTCCAGCTGGCTCCCTGCACTGCCCAGAAGCCGCGGAGCTCTCTTTGCCTTAGCAGGGTGGCTAATCTAGATGGCGGGAGGCCTTCCCTCCTGCTAGCGTACACAAGAGAGGGCAGCACTAATTGCTTATGTCGTAAAGCTCTCTGACCCAAATAAGCCTTCACTCCCCAAAGCTGTCGAGATAAACCCCACTTTACCTCACCAAACCTGCCTGATCCACACAAGCCACCCCCCGGTTTCTTCCCCCAGCTCTCCCCCTCCTCCCATTTCTGCACCTTCTGCCACATTAACAGCCAGGACAGCGCAGAGATGGGGAGATGGAAATGAATACCAGCAGGCAGAGGAGAGGTCTATTTACAATAATGAAAGATCAAGTATAGAGAATTTTCTCATCAAGTTAGCTGGCACTGACAATTTGGGACCATTTGTTGCAGGGCAAAAAACAATTTTAAGCACTACTTTCTTTCTTAATTTTTTATATACAAAACCACTATACAAACTGTCCAACTTACAGGGATAGAACAAACTAATTACATTTACTCACATGACTTGAATCAAGCAGCTTTCGTATGTACTTTTACCTTTTTTACTATTTTTAAAGCAAATACTTTTACTTAAGTAACGACGTTTTTGCAGAATTGTACTTAGCTACATTTTACACATTCATTCCAGGGTACAAATGTTGTAGGCTCTCTATAAATATCTGAAACTCGATCATGAAGTGACAAACTGTGAGACCTAATCTGGCTTTACTTTGTTGGTGGGCTTTTTGTTGTTTTTTGTTGTTGCTGTTGCTGCTGAAATTTCCAAATTTCCAATTACAGTAAAAGAATCTAGTTTCAACTTTATACTCTTGTTCTTTGAGACTTGCACAGAAAGCAAGGTTATTGTTTCTAAAAAGAAATTCAGTAACTTGAATTCTTTACAGTAGTAAGATGTGTAGTGATTTCTGCTGGGAGCTTTCCAAGAGCAAAAAGATAAAACAAGTTTGTCAATTTAAAGGCAAAAGACATTATTTAGAAATAACGTAACAGTCGATATTTGGAGAAAAAGGTGTGATAAATTGGTCAGGAGAAGAAAGCAAGAGTGCCATGCAATCACACAAGAATTTGATTTGCCTGATTATGTTAACATGAAAGCAGAAAACCAAAGGAATTTAGGTCCAAAGCGATGGAGTTGCGTGCTTCTCCCTGTTGCATGTCTGCCTCATCACCACAGAAGCCAGTAAGGCAGGCTTAACCACAAAATGCCGCGGTGACATGGTCAGACGTCAGGTGACAAATCTCACACGTGCTCCACAAACAGATGGCCGGCTCACCGATCAACCCTTGGGCGTTGTTAAAGCTCTGCAAACAGATAACTTGGTATCGAGTTGATTTTTTAAAAATTTATCTCTGTACCTTGTAGCCACCCTCCTCTCAAACTTGATTTTCAGGTAGCATTTCAGATCTAATTCAGTCTATGTCCTTATCAAGTGGAAGCCCAAGCGAGCACTCTAAAGTCCACTTTAATACAGATCTTAATTACTAAATAGGAGCTTTTAAGTGGATGCTGGCCTGAATCACCCTTTAATCACCCCTTGCATGCCATTGGTTAGGGATGCCTTTAAACCCCCAACTTAAGCCATGTTACACCACAGGGAATGGCGACTTTGTCCGATACTCTGTGAATGATACAGCTCCTGATATCTTGCACTTTTTCTCTTTATGAATTATTCTCCTGACACCATGTGTTTTTTTTTAACCCCTTAGTGTCAGATGTGAATTCCACTGAATACTGCCATATTTACTTCATGGAAGTACTACTACTTTTAAGACTCTTTGGGTCAGTTCCTTGGTTTGTCCTGCACTGAACTCATTTGTTTCTTTACGTCCAAACCAAGCGATTATTC
This sequence comes from Myripristis murdjan, assembly GCF_902150065.1. Lineage (NCBI taxonomy): Eukaryota > Metazoa > Chordata > Actinopteri > Holocentriformes > Holocentridae > Myripristis > Myripristis murdjan. The sequence goes on from NC_043997.1 coordinate 11,949,101, forward strand.
AAGAAAGAAACAGTCTTGACGTTGACTTGTCCTCAAGAATTCCTCCACTGAAATTACCTGATTGGATTTGTGTAGTGCTTTTCCAAGCTGGTAGTTACAATGAATGACAGACAGTATCTGTGCTAATATACTGACATACTGTTGTAAATTGAGTGATGATGAGTCAGATTAAAAGTCATACTGTAGGTTTATTACAAAGTCCAACAAAACAAAACAGGCATTATCTTTTGTCAACATAAACAATAAATTAAAAAAAAAAAAAAAACATTCTCAAATAAGGAAAAAAACATGAGAAATAAAGCACCACACCACATCATCACACCATAACTCTAAGTTAGTTGAGGATTCGTCTCACTCCACAACACCAAATGAACATATTTCATAGTGGTTCTAAAACAAAACCTCTTCTGCTACAGTTTTCCTGGTCAGGGTCGTTTTTCAAATATAGGATCAGTCATTTCAAGTTCAAGGAAAATGTTTTAACGATATAAATATATCATGGCAAACATTTTAAACAACCAAGGAAGTAAATCATTTCAGACTCTTAAAAAAAAAACAGCAGTGATGTTAATGAATTTGACACTTAAAAGTAAAAGTATATATGCTGTACATTTACTGTATATGTGCATTTTCATTGAACACAGTTGAGTGGTAGTCAAGGATGTAGGCTACATAACAGAAGTTGCTTAGTTTAGTATGCAGACGTCCACTTAGGGGGCGCAAGTGGGTTCCAGAGTAATATCATGTTTATGTTCAACAATTTGCAGTTTATTTACTAGTGGTTTTGAATTAAATATTTCTCTACAATCCTTTCGATAATCCAGGGTGCTGTTATTTACACATACTTTTTTAATACAGTAGTTTTCCATCTAACTGTCAATATACAGTGTTGGCACAATGCTAGTGTGGCACAGTGTTTTTTTTTTTTTTTAATTTCTCAGTGCTTTATTCTTCTCATGAGGCAAGAATAATCTCTTCGTAGTGGACTGAAAACGTTGGAGTGTGCTGACAGTTGTGCTGCAGTGTAACTCACATCCCTCAGAGCACCAAACACTGGTGTTGCATAATCCATGTGCTCTGCTGTGGTGAGAGTTCCTCCTGCTTTAGGTTAATGTGCTGCCACCTTACTCTTTCACGTGAGTGTCTACTGCCATCTAGTGGTTGGGTCACATTTGGAGACTGTCACAAACTTCAGAAGGAATTCACAGACAGTGAACTGCTATTATGACACAAAGTAACCATTTGAAGCAATTTGTGGGAAAATGGCATTCGCGGGGATAAAAGGAACAGGGGGACTTTAGATCAGCTATTGTGAACTCTAGATGGTGATTGGGTTCATTGGGCTGTTACAGAGATTAAACCTGTGACCTTTGAGTCACAGCAGGGTCTCTCTAACTACCAGGCCACCTCCCGCCCCGAAAAATATGTCTAATGTGCTGTAATTACAGTAAATGATATGCTGAGCAATTTCTGCTGTCAGCTGGACAGAAAAAGGCAGAAACGTGTGCCGTGTTAGCTCCCCGTGTAGTGCTGACCTGATGCATAGAACTTGTCTTGTAGTTACTGCTGTAAATTTAGATAAATATGATGTTCGCATCTGTTAGATTCCACAAATTTTACAGTATTTTGTGATTTTTGTCTCATCTAGATTATGCACAGCCAGATTTCTTGAGCTGATTAATACAAATGTTACCATCCCAGCCAACAAGGTGCTGTCAGAAAGTCTCAGACAACACTGTAGATTTTAGGCAGATTTTTGGCCAACACCACAAGAAATCACAGGAAAAAACTAGGTCATTAGTGTTTTATGCTGATCTTTGAATTATGTGCAGAGAGCTTAGCTGGGGGCTTAATCTTGTCATTACTGTTTTGTTATTGTATTGATATTACTAAAAGTGTAAACCCGCCCCTTCATCAAGAGGACTACTGTCTTCACCTCGGGGCTGAAACATGCAGGATGTAGGCAGAGCGATGCGAACCCTGTTCTCCTTTCAGCAGCGTTGGCTGGAGGACGGGTACTTGGTTTTCAGGCCTTCTTTGAAGCTGCGGAAGAGAACCCGGTTCCGTTTGTTCTCCTCGTCTTTCCTAGAGTGGAACTCGCCCTGCACCTTGAAGCCCCTGTGCACGACGAAGGCTGAGTTGAGCACCGAAAACCTGTACCCGGCCACATGGAGCTCGCAGGCCTGAGGAGGCGGGAGGCGGAGAGGAGGGTGTGAGAGAAGGGAGAGAAGGTGAGAGAGAGAGAGAGAGAGAGAGAGAGGAGGTGAAGAGGAGAGTGACAGAGGGGACAGATTGGAGAGAGTGTAGAGGAGGTGAGGAGGAGGAGAAAAGGTGGCAACAAGAAAGTGAGGGGAGAGGAATGTGTTAAGAAAAGGTAGCATGAGGAATTGGAAAGGAGAAGGCAGAGGTGAGGATGAGATTGAGCCAAAAAGAAGGAGTGAGAAAATAAATACAATATGGATGAAGTGTCATATGGCACATTTGAAGAAACCATGAGACGATATGAAAGATGTGAGGCAGGATGTGAGTGAAAAGGATATGGGGTCAAGGTTTGGAGATGTTGGAATAAGAAAGAGGAGTGGAGACAGTGAGCGGAGGATGACATTGAAGTAGGAGAATAGAAAGAAGAGTAACATACACCAGGAGAAACAAGGAGGAGCAACAAAAGTGACAGCTAAGAGGTGTGGTACAAGCACAGGTCTCGATGGTGTTAATGAGTCCCACCAAATTTATGGTTAAGATAAGCCCACAAGTGCACAAATAGTAAGAGTATTTGTTGCATGTAATGCCCATTTCGATATATAATGCCAATATCATGTTTTTTTGGTTGTTTGTTTTTGCATTTGATAAAACCAACAATTTAGTAATAATAATAATGAGACAGAATTGCTAAACTTAATTGAAGATTTAACACTAATGTGCTTTGTCTGTTTGCTTAAGTAGATCTTCACTCTGTCTGCAGTGCATTTATTTTAAATAGAAAATGTATCAACTAAATACATGTCCACAGGTAATTAGAAAACTAAACTGTGTTGACACCTCTGACATTGCTCCACAGCAGCCACACTTACAGGCTGCCTGCAAATATGTCTGCAGACATTTTTTGTTTATTGGTCTTGTGGGTGCAGGAATTGGCCGATGCCAATTATCTCAAAATCCCAGATGTCGGCCCCGGTAATTGGTTGACTGTTTAATTGGTCTATCTCTACATTTAACCTTTGTTGGCTTATCTTGCCCCAAACTTGAGTGGGATTTGTAATGAGCAAAGCTAGTGAAGTCAAGAAACTCTTGAGGTGCTGTAAACTGGTCAGGCTTCTCACTTGTGTGCTTTTTAAAGTCGACCAATCATCATCTCTCTCGCTAAATTCAAACTCTTTAAAATGACTCGTCAGCTTACTTTGACAGTTGGCTTTTCTCCACTGCTGCTTCTCATCTGTTACTATTATCGCTTTAGCCCACTTCCTTCCTAGCTGCACCTGCTTAGACCTGTTTTCGTGTCCAACAGGGAGTTATGTCCCTATGAAATCTCTGTTTGTGCAGCAGGGATTTATGAAACCAAACGTGTTGAGCAGCAAACCTCAGAGCAGATCTAGTCCACTAAAGTCAAACTCATTGTCATGCCATGTCAACTAACGAAAACATTTTCTATTATGTGACTTCTCCTGACTGACATAAGGTGGCTCTGTAGGACAGACAGTAGTGATTCAGCCTCAGACTTGCGTCAGTGCACTGTTGTTAGGTCAATATACAGTAGAATAGTCAAGCACATTTAAAGGAGTAGTTCACCCCAAAAGTGAAAAATTTTGACTAACAAAAATAATGACTCAGTTTCTATTTAGTGGCCTACACTGTTAAGAAATCTAAACTTTTAAACATACCCCTTCCAACTGTCAAAACTTTATCTTTGACAAACTCATCTCACCTAAAACAAGCCAAAGAATTTCAAAACATTATCTGATAAAAAATCTCTTGTGACTATTCATGTGTCTTGTTGTTTATACCAACCTGGCTGATACGATTGAAGCCGTACTGCTTGAAGTTCTCATCGTAGAGGGGCACAGTGCGAGGCCCGATGTAGAAGGGCTCCCAGGGGTCCACCCAGGTGAGAGTGTAGGCGACCTCCAGGGGGCCTGGCGCTTTGACGTGACTGTTCACCCACTGGGAGTAGTTGGTGGGGGCCTGGCAGCGAGCGCAAAGCTCTTCGTAAAACGGCCGTACCTCACCTACCTGATAGAGCTGGACCAACTCTGACTTGGTGGCAGGCAGCTTCCTCACATGGCGGATCTCGAAGGCCGGCAGGACAAAGACCTCGTCATTTGCTGGCTCTTGCCTCATGATCATGGCAAGGAACTGCTGGTGCAGGTCAGCGCTCGGCACCATGTCAATGTCGATGACCAGGATGTAGGAGGACTCCGTGCCACCTCGAGCAACATTACGAAGGAGGTTGTTGGGGTAGGAGACGTTTCCACTGATGGCATAGTTCTTGTATTTATCCCTGTGGGTCTCCAGCCTGGCAAACACAGAGGCGCAGTCCTCAAGCCCTGCAAAATGCTCTCGGTCCTGCTCAGGGAAACTGGCCATCTCCCCTGACAGGCAGACCAAGTGGAAGTCCACCAGGGCTTGGATGTGAGGGCAGAAGAAGCTGAGGGCATAGACGAGTGCTGTGGCGAACTTAACATCCTGACCATGAGCAAATATGGCCACAGAGAGAGGGTTCTGCCACCTTTCAAGAAGAGACTCCAGGTGATACAGGTTGTTGATGGTTGTGTGCGTAGCCAAAGCCAGGACATTTGAACTGGGGTCAGCTCCTGGCCTTTGATTGGTTGTGAAATCACTTTTGATCAAGTTCTTGTACACTCGGTACTGCCCGCTGTTGTCAAAGATGCCCCCCGTGGAGAGCGAGTACCTCAGACGCTCTTTCCGTGTGTTTTTCTCGGGGTGCACATTTTTCTTACCGGAGCCCCCAAACAGCTCAGAGTAGCGGTACCGCTGCTGCTTACCGTGAAACTTGGACAGGAAGGAGAGATAAATAAGCTGCAGGAGCGCCACTATCAGCAGAGCACTCAGCACCACTTTGAAGACTGAACATTTCTTGGAGAGATGCATTCCAGAGCAGCTGCAAGCTGGCCAGATACTGTACACGAAGCAGGCTCAAACGCGCAAGCGGGCAGCTATTCGCTTTACGGCTATCTGTTCTGTCCAGGCGTCCCAGCTAGCGTTACCTACATTGCTACCACAAACTGGATACGAGACACGCATTTGTTTCCATTATCGTGCAGTTTAGCGGCAACGCTGCCCCAGATTTTCACAAGGCCGCCGATCGCAGTGTTTTGAAAGCGCAGCGTTCATATTTTTGTTTTAAAACACGTAGCACCAGTTTCTGAGGTCTCCATCAAAACATCCCATTCTGCGCCGCTGCTGCTGCGACAGCGGCGCATGTCAGTGCGTAATAACCGTAATGTCCGGAGTAGGGGCGGCGCTCAATGTTTTTCAGAGGGGTGTGTGTTATCTGCTATTAGCGTTGGCTGTAATAACGTTACTTCCTACCGAGGGTGAGTGTGTGTGTGAGTGAAATGTGTATCGACACTTATAAATACATTCTACGAAAGGATTTGCTGTCAACACACAATAATCATATTAATAATCATACTGGCGCACTAAGCGATTAAAATGTTAAATAATCACTATATGAAGGAATTTTATTAGCCGTAGATTTTCATAGGACGAGGTGGCCGAGTGGTTAAGGCGATGGACTGCTAATCCATTGTGCTCTGCACGCGTGGGTTCGAATCCCATCCTCGTCGAAAACATGTTTTCATTATGTGTTTTAAAATGTCAGCATATAGTTAACATGGCGACAAGGGTCGTTGTTGTATGATTTCCGTTGTCATACATTATTAAGACAAGGATAAGGTTTGCTGAGTGGATGCTCTTCTTCAAACACACCCATATGCAGCTCACATTTACACAGCAGGCTGTACAGAAATGTGTTCTGCACCTGGGAGTTTCTCAGGTCCTGAGAGTCACAGTCTTTAATTGTTTGACAATCAGAAGCTGCACTAGAACAACTGCTGATGAAATGCCTTGCTCAAAGGCTTCATGATGGCAGCAGAGGGAAGAGCATTACTCGTTCCCTTTATACTGCCCTTTTTTTAAACACTTAATCATGTACTTATTTAAAACAAAAATAGCATGTGAACATGGACTACATAAAACTATTTGGTTAAGGCTAAGCCTTCACATTTTTCAAATTCTGATGAGGTGATTTTGTGTAGTCATCACGGAGACTATCCTGTTAAACAGAAATACAGGCCAGGAAATGGGAACAGGCAGAATTCTTAAAGGGAATTGCTTTTACCCTCCCTATCCAGAGAGTCATTTATTCAAATATGACACAGACTAAAAAATGCTTGATAAGCTTGAGTATGACCCATTTCTCATTGTTAACCAGTTGAATCTCAGACTCTCAGTCTCCTGAATTTGTTAAGTTTTTGCCAAGAATGTCAAACACCAATTCTTTAAGTGCTCTCAAAAACCTGAATACACTGCAGTCCAGTCTAAATAATGAAACTACCAACTTGGAGGGTGAATACTGTCTGTGCTCACCATCTGAAAAACGTTCCAGTACGTACAGATCAGATATTGGGTTCTCCACAGCAGGTACAGTTTGTTTAAGAAGCGCTGTAATGTCAGTTTAAGTAACCATACAACAAAGCACAATTTTGACACTCTTTAATTCATTAGCATGAACAAAAACAACTACTTTTGTATATGAACATTGTGGACAGTGCACCTCAGATCCTAAGAGGCATTTCATCTGACAAACACCGGTTTATAGAACACTTCATCCAAACTAAAATGATTATGTGCTGCTACACATCAAATAAGAGACACTGGGTCAGATGCACTAATTTCCTCTATCCACAATTTGCTCTTATTAGTACCTGCTGATTTCTGGGATTCACCAATGTTTTATTTTTGGTCGAGGGCACTCTTACCAGGATAAGAAAAAAACCTCTCGTTGCAGTCAACAGATCGGCCGCCCAACACATGGAAACATTCATTTTGAAATTGAAGAACACAAAAAATACATTAAATGAATAGAAATGCATAAGCACCTTTAGATTATTTAATGTTTTTGAGTGATTATAAAGTTGATGAATATTTGAATGCAGACATTTGAGTTTGTTGAAATAACAGCAAAAAAAAAAAGCCTTCGGACTACAACAGGTATTAAAAAATAGTTGTACGCATAAATGAATTTTAGAGTGTTTACACAAAAGACCTGCATCTCTGTCGGCATCAGGGCTTCAGAAACCGTCCTGTCCTCCTTCAGTCGTCACCGTGCAGCGGAGTGTGTTTTTTGCTCTCTATTTTAACACTGAACCATTTTTACTTTATTTCAGTAACTGTGCAGATCTCTGCTGCAACGACAGATGTCTGGTAAATCTGGAGTTGACTTTTTATTTTTTCTCATAACAAAAATAATAATAATAATAATAATAGAAAATATAGAAATTTAAGATGATGCTGCTGAATCTGGCCCAATCATCAACCAGTTTTAGTTCTTCGCACCTTTAATCACTCACTGGTCAGTGTGAATTTCACTGTAACTATGTCACATGGTCACAGATCAATCAGAAAGCTTCATGAATACAAGCCAGTGGCATTTTTGAGTGGCTTGTGTGTAAATAAAATGTAAATTGTAAACAAAATACCAGTTTCAACAAAAGAAAATAAGCACGGTGAAGGATTAATTTTAATCTGGAGTGAAAAGTTGTCAGCATAATCTCTGGCTTGTGATTAAGACGCATGTTCCGCCTTGGCAAGCGGGGTTCTCCTCACAATTTAAACCCCCCTCGTTTTCACAAAATGCCCATTCATCAATCCAAAATCTGTGTTTTAGTTTTTCTACATGTTTACAGCATACGGCAAAGAACGTGTATTTCAGAATATACTGTGGTCATGTATTTATTGATAACTGTGAGCACTCAAACATCGTCTAATGTGTTTTATCCCGTTCAACATTATGTTTTGAGACTTTCCACTGTCATCTAATCCCCTAGGCGAACAAGTCCCACACAGAGTGAAAAAAAAAAAAATGAATTTCCTGAATCCAGAGAGCAGTTAAACATGAATGACTGATGCTGATCTTGTGAAAAAGAGAGAGGCTAAAAAAAGTATTTGGAAGGTTGAATTCCATCATTCTGCATTTATGCCACAATGTTTCAGCCATAAAAGAAAACATTAGTTTCACTGAAAGGCAAGTGTATAACAAAACGCCCTCAATTAAACATACACAGGCACATAAACAACTTTGAACGTATGCAGAGCATCCAGCACACAGCCCCACACGGATACTTTGTGCGCTGTTTCTGTTCATCTATGAATGTAACAAATGAGTTAAATAACAAATTCTTTCATGTTTTTTTTTTTTTTTTTGCAGAAATTTTAACCCCGAATCTTCAAATGCCAAGTTTCCTGTGTCTACTTGAGAGTTCTTTTTTTTATTTAAACCTAGATTGTGTGACTCCACTTATGTTTACAGTATTGCAGAAATCACGGGATCCTACTATCATTGCAAAATTACGACACTAAAACGCCGGCTCCGCCTTTGGACCCGCCTCCTTCGCTCTCCCTGGAGGACGCCGCCGATTGGCTCTGTGCCTCTGATTTGCCTTCTCCCACCAATCGGATGTTGTAGCGTTCCCTGTACTCTGTGAGTTCCCGCCCTTTCGTCTGCATCTGTGTGTTGATGGACTCGATAATCTTTGAGATCTGTGGGAGGGGGAAAAAAAAAAATTAAACAGTGGTGATTGTTTTAAGTGAATTTCGAATTTGGATTTGTGTCTGGAATTGTCTTCCGGCTGCAGTATCCATTTGTATATATATATTTTAAATGCAAATAAATTTAGTCCAACTGGAGATGTGGCAAAAATAATTTTATACAGAAGGGCTCCTGTGTGAAATTACGCTGTTGTACCACACTGATGAAGTCTGAAGTTTTTACACATTTCTCTGTAGGCTAAATCAGCAGGATCAACATCTGCCAAAAAAATATTGTAGTAATACCACTAATGGGAAAAAATGTCAATTTGTGCTGCATTCTAGAAATTTTGTGGTATTCAAGGTGGTTTAAAAGCCAAAATGTTCTTTAAACTACCTTAAATTAACAAAAACCAGATTGATGTTGTGGACTTGAATGGATTAGAATTAGAATTGGAATTACCAGTATGAGGCAAGAACTCCTAAATGCGACACACGATAACACACGAGGTTTTATTCTGTTTCTTCACACATTTTGCTCCAAAGCGGATTACCAACTGATGACATAACTAGTTTATTTGTTTTCTCTCTAGTACGTCACCTGTTCTTTGTTGTTTTCCAAGGCCGGTAGAACTTCTTTTACCGTCCTCTCCACCAACACTCCTCCGACCAGACGAAAGCACTTCCTAGACGGGTCTACTTCCTTCAGGGTGTCAATTACTAAGCTGAAAGGATAAACAGACACGTTATACAATAAGAATTACTCAATCAAGACGACTAAAAAAAAAAAAAAATCTTTATAAGACTGTAACGATATTTTCTTTGAGGATGAAATATAAAATGTAGGGATGGTGGATTTTAATCTGCCCCAAGAGCCATTCCCTTGAATTGCTGATTCATTGGAGGAAAACTGAAAATAAAACATTTCATTTTTCGGTTTTATACACAGTAATGAAACACAGAAGTCATTACAAAAACAGTGAAAAAAAAACAAAGAACAATGCAAACACAATGAAATGCAACAACAATGCAGATTTCTACTTTGAGCAGGCGAGATAAAAAAGCAAGACATAACTGAACCACCTGTAAAAGCATCTCACTCAAAAAAAGAAGAGGAATAATAACCATGTAAAAACAAAATGAGAAGCACAGAAAACTAACCAGAACAATCTACACGATAATCAGGCCTGAAGGTGCAGAAAAGTGTAGATGCAGATAATGAGCAGAGATGAAACTCAACAGCTCTAACGCAGGAGATACGATCAAAGGAGATAAACGAGTGTCTGACACAACAGAGGGAGAGCTGAAGAGGTGGGAGTGTCAGCTGAGCTATACCGACCTGTGCTCGTTGATCTCCATCTCCAGCTCCGCGGCTTTAGAGGCCATGCTGCGCTGCTCCTGACGCATCCTCTGAAACGTCGCTACGACCTGGCACACAAAAACACGCAAATCAGTCAGCAGCTGCACAACAACAACAACAACAACAATAATAATAATAATAAAAATCCTGATGCCTACAATATGACAGCGTGCAATTCTGACACTCTTTAATTCATTACCATCAACAAAAACAACTACTTTTGTATATGAATATTGTGGACGGTGCACTTCAGGATCTAGGAGGCATTTCCTCCAACATGAAGCTGTTTCCAAACTACAAACTACAGCTACACATCAAATAGGAGGCAGTGGGCTTCACGCACAAATTTCATTTGTACACAACTTTTGCTCATTCAGCCAGGTTTTCTTATTTTTGGTCGAGGGCACTCTTTCTCATTGCCGCAGCTGGGACTCAATGATGTATTGTTATCATATCGATACCTAGATATGGGCATGCACGATATTAATATCTCAAAAGGCAAACATATTGTCGATATCAAATTTAGAGTTAGGCTAAGCCAAAGACAGTGATTGCTCTGTTCTGACAACAAATATTTTGCGAAGTTTCTGCATTTTCTACCTCCAGCTGGTATTATAAAGCTGTGTTTTTGGAGAACGATCAATTTCCACTGCTATTACACTTAAAGTATTGTTGCAGCATTGATTTTTGTTTATTATTATTCATTTTAATGCAGCCCAAGAGTGATTAGTCTGTAACTGCTGTTATACTTAAAGTATTGTTGCAGCATTGATTTTCGTTTATTATTATTCATTTTAATGCAGCCTAAGAGTGATTAGTCTGTAACTGCTGTTACACTTTAAGTATTGTTGCAGCATTGATTTATGTTTATTATTATTCATTTTAATGCAGCCCAAGAGTGATTCGTCTGTAACTGCATTTTCTACTTTCAGTTGGTATTATTGTGCTGTTTTCTGAAGAATGCTCAATGTTCACTGTTGTTACACTTCCATAATCAAATCGTTTACTGTATCGCTAACGAGACACTTGGTATAAATATCAAGGTATTAAATTGTGTCCATATCGTGCATCCCTGCTCCTGATCCACATAGGCGCTAGCTGAGGAAGTACATATAAACAGAATGAACTGCTGGTGGACTGCTTTGATGTAAAATGTGTGTGTTCCCGGCGGCTGGACACACGCTGGGCGGGCTGACTCTGCAAAACGCTCCGTGCTCAGACGGCGGTGTGAGACATGACGGCGGTGGGGAAGCTAGCTCGTTAGCATTAGCTGCGGCTCGGCTGGGGTGTCCGATTAGCGGCCGCGGCGTCACCCGACACGGCCGAGCAGCGACGGGTTGGCGGCGAAGCGACCGCGGAGACTGCCGTGAAGGAGACAATACCTGCTCGGCGGACGGGCCGGACTGTTTCCCCCCAGCACTGCCGCTGCTGGACTTGCTACCCGTGCTGGTACTGTTGGCTGCCATCTTGGAAGAGTGTTGCGAGAACGCTGGGGCGGCTGAGGACCCCGGGCGGACAGTCTTGAGCTGTCTCTTGTGATCGCCTGTGAGCTTTTACAGACCGCGTTAGCTGCTGGCCAGGATGTCTACTGTTGATCAATCACGAGTAAATTATTAATAATTACCGAAAATACTGACCGCTGAGCAAATTGTAAGAAGAGTGAAACACCGAAAGTAAACGTCTTCGTTTATTCAACAGTGAGTTGGGATTAATTTACGATCCAGATAGTGGCTGCCTCCACTTTGTATACAAGATTTTTTTCTAATTTGTGTATTTTTATTATTATTTTTATTTTTTTAAACACCGAGGTATATTTTCAGCAACTCATGGACTTGAGTTTACTTAAAAAACAAAAACAAAAAACTTGTATACAGTCTATGGAGGACGATAGCAAGCAGGAGAGTGTCATTACTTTGCCAAGACTCTGTTATATAGGTTTAAATAATCACAATTTCTTGATTAACGAGCACCTTAGGTGAACATGTGACAACTGTGTTTAGAAGTTAGCAGTGGATCGTGTTGTATGTAGCTGATCTAGACAGCGAGAGGTGGGCTGACTCGATGTAAACACACATGAAATCATGAGCTTGCCACATTGGAGATGGGTTTACATTAAATCCTAAAGGCCCCAGTCTAATTCACAGTGTAATGCAGTTTTTAGGTTGATAATCCACATCTATAAAGCAATAAAACTAAAGAAAACCACAAAAGATAATAAGTAGTAACAGTTAGCTTAAGCGTTTTCGCTCCAGTAGGTGGCAGTAATAACCAAAGAAACATCAACGAAGAAGAAAGATTTTTTATTTTTTTATTTATGTATTTTTTACTGCATTTGAGTAATTAAACTAAAACTAGGTGTGTACTTTACAAACTAACTGAAACTTAACTGATTTCAAAATGAAAATTAAAAATGATATAAAAATGAAAACATGAAATATACAAAACTATAATAACTCTAATGGGATTTCCATTAAATCCCACCGGCCACAGTCCAGTTCAGTGTGTAATGCGTCTCTTATTGTTAATAACCCTCTGCCATAAAACAACCTAACTAAAGAAAACCCCAATATAGAGGTGTATATATACTTTTATATTCAATATAGAGGTGTATACTTTTCTATTTTCTATTTTATTTTTACTCGCACAATGCTGGAGTAGTTGTCATCACGTTTCACTGCTGCTGTACGTGTACAATCATGCATGTAACAAATAAAAATCTTGAATCTTTAATAAACAAAAACCAGTGACTTAAATCTTCCCTCCAATAGGTGGCAGTAATAACCAAAGAAACACCGAGGAAGAAGAAGAGAGAGGAGGCCAGCAGTGGTGTTCCTGAACTATGGACTGAGCAGGGGGGAGGTGACAGGTGACACACTCATGCTCACCCTCAGGTGCATTTTGACTACGCAGGTAAAACGTCTGGTTTGTCGTCCAGTCGGGAGGATCAGCATGCAGCACAGGTGTGTTTCTCAAAGGGAGCCAATCTTTGTGCCACCTAGTTCTTGTAATAAGTGTCTTATGTAGCCAGAGTGCTACAACAATATAGTACTGAGCTTTGATGACTTGATACTATCACGATGCTTAGGTGCTGATTCGATATGTGTTGCGGTTCTACAAGTACTTGTGGATGTAAAGTTTGTAAAGTTTCATGAAGCTGTGATTATCCTAAAGGTCACAATAGGTCATTTTATACAGTGACGTCAAGTGTTACTACAATGAAATGGATACTAACATCATCACATCCTAATAAACCGTGGCTCATTGAATCCACAAGAGTCTCAGCTTTCCAGTCGAACCCAATTTATGCAACTCCAAGACTGTTTAAGCCCCAGTCTACACAAACACACCATTTTACAACAGGCCAAAAGAAGAACACATTTGGACTTCATGTTTTATGCCCCAAACTGCTTGGGATTAGCATGAGGTGGGCATGTCTGCAAAGGGGAGACCCGTAGCTGCCCAGCGAACCCATTTTCATTCAGATATCTTGGAGTTCAGAGGTCAAGGGACAAGGGATCCCTTTGAAAATGGCCATGCTAGTTTTTCCGTTGCCAAAATTTAGCCTATATTACCGATGGATTCCATAGGCCATCTAGTTTCATGTGATATCAGTATTGTTACCTTTAAATCGATAATAAAAGTCAAATTTTTTTTAAAATCTTTAATTTAAAATTAAAGAAATCTTTAAAAAAATAGTTGAGCAACCATGTCTTGGAAGGGCTGCATTGCTTTAACAGAAGAGAAAATCACTTCACTCACACTTTTGCATGTCTTGTCTTTTTTTTTTTTTTTTTCCTCTGTATCTCACACGCACTCTCCTTCCTCCAGGATGTCCACCTCGCCTCACCCGGTGGCTGCGGTCTGCCAGGTGACGGCCACCCCGGACAAGGAGGCCAACTTCTCCGCCTGTAAGCAGCTGGTGGAGGAGGCCAAGCAGGGGGGCGCCTGCATGGTCTTCCTGCCTGAGGGCTTCGACTACATCGGATCCAGCAGGGAGGAGACGCTGTCGCTGTCTGAGAGCCTGGCGGGAGACACGATCTCACGATACTCCCAGCTGGCCAGGTACACAGCACATGGCAAACCATGTTCTATTCTGTTCTATTCTATTCTATTGCCAGAAATCATTACAGTGTTGTATGGATGTGATATGATGGCCAACTACCGGCTATGAAAACCCACATAAACATGGAACCAAAATCAAAGCTGGCACAATATCCACCAATATCTATAATACAAGTTCAAAAGAGTTCATAAAGTTGTTTCAGTTTGGTTTTTATAATGTTGTAACGTATTGTGGAAAATGTTATTCTTATTATGCTCATCCTGTTAAATCCTTTTCTATTCTGTTCTGTTGTTTGCTCTGTCATTTTCTGTTGTTCTGTTACACTCTGTTATGTTCTGTTATATTCTGTTTTGTTTTGTTTTGTTGTGTTCTCTTCTATTAAATTCTGCCCTATTCTATACATCCATCCATCCATCCATCCATCCATTTTTTCCTATTCTGTTCTATTCTGTCCTGTTATATTTTTTAATGTTATATTCTATGCTATTCTATTCTAATTTTTTTCTGTTCCATTCAGTTCTATTCAGCTCTATCTTATTCAGTTCGGCCTTGTCCTATTAAATTCTATTCTATTCTATTCTATTCCATTCTGTCATATTCTTTTTTGGGTTCTGTTCTATTCTAGTCCATCCTACTAAAATGACAAAGAGAGAAATTGAAATTGTTTTTTACATGTTTCTTATGTTTCTCAGTCCTTCCACTCAGCTGGTAGCCAGCCTGTGTTTGGTCACTTTATTGTTTCCTAAATGTTTATGTAGTTTGTCAAGGACATTATTGGCTGGTGAAATTCTGAATCATGAAAATGAAGTCAGGTTGTAGTTGTTTTTATTCTGAGCCTCACACTGCATCAGGAAATGTGCCATATGTGAGGACGCTGTGGAGAAAAGGCATTTCTTTTCACGACTGGTCGAGGTTTCAGGAGGTGTTTAACCCCTTCCTCCTCCAGGACAGAGGATGTGTGGCTGTCTCTCGGAGGATTTCATGAACGAGGCCATGACTGGGAGAATGACCGGCGAATCTACAACTGTCACATCATCATGAATGATAAAGGTACTGTCTGTTCAACTGTGTGTGTGTCTGTGTGTACTTACTTTTGGCACACACACACACGCAAATACACTGATCCATTTCATTTTCACTTCCACAGGTGACATAGTATCAGTCTACAGGAAGTCCCATTTGTTCGACGTGGAGCTGCCAGGAAGGGGTGTGTTGCTCAAAGAAAGTGCCTTCACCATCCCAGGACCCTCGCTCCTGCCGCCGGTCCAAACGCCCGTTGGCAAGGTGGCATTGCATTCGTTCTGCTCGTGACATAATAGCCACAGAAGTAGAAATGTAAAACGCACAGTGTAGATTTTGCACATTTGGTGTCATTCTCCCACAGTCAGCAGAAAACCCAGAACGATTGTGCAAGTGTGAAAACCTCACGAGAAACGCTAAATATACAAAACAGTCTTGAAAAGTGTTATTCTTTTTTTTTTTGTCCAGTTTGGGTCCATGTAGGTTTAGTTCATCCACACAAATTTCTTGGTAACATGAGTCCAAGTGTTTGTTGCAAGAAATCAAACCAAACCCTGAGATATATTTGAAAATATATTGTGAAATTGTTTTTAGTACTTGGCAAAAAACGGGAGAGTATTAATTACAGAGGTTGCTCTGTAAATGTCCAGACTAGAAGACTGTGGAAATGCAGTAAACCTGGATTTTTGTCTCACTTGCTCATAACTTAAAAAAATGATCAGCACAGTTTACAACCAAAATTAATCATTCATTGTCTTTGTTTTGACCCTTTTTTTTTGTTACCGTTGCTGTAGGTGGGGTTGGGTATCTGTTATGACCTGAGATTTCCTGAATTATCTCTGGCTCTGCAGAGGCACGGAGCGGAGATCCTCACCTACCCATCAGCCTTCACTGTGGCAACAGGAGCAGCTCACTGGGAGGTGGTATCAGAAACAATAAGAGGAGAACATCCCGCTTTTCTTTTCCACTGTGACTTGGCCGCATTTGTGCTGTTTGCTGTATGGCTGATAAGCTGCATGAGCACCGGATTACCTTAAGATACAGCACAAAGTACAAACCCAACCTTACACTGAGTAAAATGAAGCCCTTCTGTTGTCTAATCCAAACATCCACAGCAAAAACATGCAAATGAAAGAGCGGCTCACACACACCACACTCTGTAAATTCAGCCCTTGACATTGGTTGCATGTTATTTCCTCCTGAATCGTTCCTGTCTCGCTTGATAATAAACCATGCTTACTTTGCTTACTGGACAGGCAGGCCAAACCTAGATATATTCAGTTTTCTTCTTGGCTGTCCTCAATAGTTATACATTCATTCATTTTTGTGTAATGTTTACCTGATAACAGATCAGGTGGACACTTCAGAGGGTTGGTATTTGATGAAGATTCACACTGTAGTGGGTCAAATGGTGACTTTCGGCAGACTCACAAAATGGGGCTGCAAGAAAGTAGAGCATCTCGCTTCCACTAACTGAGATGTTGTAGATTCACCCAATTTTATTTGTGCAAATAAAATTCTTGTGTTGGGTATGGACACTTTTCTGCCTGCAGGAAGTGAAGGTGGACTCACTAACATCAGATAATTTCGATTAAATTAGTAAACATGAGTGTGCAATGTAAGTTTCCTACTGCAGCTTTAAATGGTAATAATAAAAAACATGTTGATGAAACTGATTTTATTTACAGATTCTACTCCGTGCGCGGGCCATCGAGACGCAGTGCTTCGTCCTGGCGGCAGCTCAGGTGGGTCGGCACCACGAGAAGCGCTCGTCGTACGGCCACGCCCTGGCCGTGGACCCCTGGGGCGCGGTGCTGGGCGACTGCGGCGGGGAGAGCACGGGCGTGACCCTGGTGGAGATCGACCTGGAGAAAGTCAGGGACACCCGGAGGAACATGCCCGTCCAGCAGCACCGCAGGGACACCAGCTTCTACCGCAGCCTGGAGCAGAGCTGAGCACCAAACCAGTGCAAGATTCAACATACAGTCTAAGAGACAAATTGAACAGGACTTTGTGAATAGTAGTTGATTAAATTGGATTCGGGTCGGGTTTTTATTAGATATGTTGTGTATCTTCCTCAATATCATTACAATAAGGGTTCGGCACAGTATTTTAGCTGATTTGGCACTACACAAGTTTTGTCCCTGGAATCTGTTGGAACCAATCTCCTTGTTTTGGGGGGTCGCAGCCCTGAGTGCTCCCTGTCACCACTGGGATTTCACTTTCCACATCTTCTCCGGTTCCTCTTTCATGTTGCTGACACAGGGGAATCATCACATCTATGACCGCTGCTATTTGTCCGCTCTGTGTTCGTTACCACAGTGTGCAGTTCTCTGGCCAGCTGTTGTTTGTCTGTCTGGCCCTGGAAGTCCCACAACATCATTTATATATATATATACTGTATACGATGAACTTTTCACTGTCATTTCAGGCTTGTTAAAGTTTCATCCCAGCTGAGGGTTCTTCAGGTGATTGAATTATCTGATGTAGTCCAGTCTGGAGGAGGAGGGACAGACAAACAGATCAAGAAAATAACATAATGGGACGGAATGGAACGGAAAAGCAAGGAGAGAGACAGGATACGTTCTCGTTAAGTCAGCCTGTCATGATCAATACTGGTGAGGTTCATATTTTACATGAAGTAGTTGCTCTGCTAACTGAATCCAAGGGAAGCCTAGTGTTTGTGAAACATGAGCAGCGTGTGGTGTTGTTTTTTGCTCTCAGCGATTTAGGCAAACATCAGCGATTTCTGCTTCTGCTTTCCGATTTCCTGTGGTCAAAGCTCACTCACGGTTGTGTTGAGCTCAATCAAGACGAGGGCCTCAGACTGCTTCCATGCAAGCTGTCCCAAGTGAGTATAGCTCTGCGTAAACGATGTGATCCCCATGATGATCAATAGGTGGTACTGCTGGGTAGTAACACTGTCAGTAAACAGTAAAACATTCCCTCTGCCAATCACTGACATGAAATGAATGTGTGAAACGAAATCCATAATGTTTCATGATGAACTACAGTTGTTCTCAAGTCACCCGGTGTCTTCGTTTTCTTTTGCACAACAACAACAACAACAACAACAGCAATAATAATAATAATAATAATAAAAAGTTGTCATTATCCCTTTTCTCCAGTAATACACATGTAGCTGTGTCTGAGGTACAGAATCATAAACTTTTAACCAGAGATGGAAAGTAACTGAGTACATTTACTGATCAATAAGGTAAAATAAATAAATAATAATAATCATATTACAGTTATTCTCACAGATGTGATTAAAAATTTTAGTGGGATGCATCATAGTGTCCACTCTGACAGAAGAAGCTATTAAAATGATGATAGTGCATTTTCTCTGGGGTGTTTACCAACCGAACATGTTTTCCTTTGAGTGTTTCCATCTCATGAGACGTCATTTGCACTACACTACATTTTCAAACAGGGGAATATAATTTACATAATCCCTGCCTCTGCTTCTACTACATTGATCTGACAGCTGTAGTTGCTTTGCAGAATAAGGTTTCCCATGCAAAACATGAAATATGATGCACTGTAAACCAGCCAGCAGGATATGAAGCAGAACATTACAGTGCTTCCTACAGGTTAAAGCATTACATTACATTAACACTGAGACAAATCCTTCCTCACATTACTACTCTACTGCACGTTAATCCTAAAACATTTATACTTTTACTCAAGTGAAATTCTGAATGCATGATTTTTACTTTTAATTGAGCCTTTTTTTCCCATCATGGCATCGCTTGTTTTAACTAAATAAGGGATCTGAGCACTTTTCTCCATCACCGCCCTCAATCAGATTATGACTGAAATGTTGAGGGAATGGCGCAAATTAAATAAAATGTCTCTTTGAGCTGCAAAATGAAACACACACCGATAAGAACAATGTGTTCACTAAAAAGTGATTCATCAAGTTGGCCTCAACACAGACAGAAATCCAAATAAGCATAAGAAATACACAGACATTTTGATTTTTTTTTTTTTTTTTTTTTTTTTTTAATTCTGTAGTGCATTATCTGTTATTGCAGCCGTTTGATCGCCCTGACTTAATGAATAATTGATTTCATCTCTGCTCTGTGCCTCTTGTCTTCTCGCAGTGGCTGTGGTGGGTGGGAGCTGGGATGGGAAGCCGAGAGACCGGAAGTGAACGTCATTGACACAGGAATAGGACTGGAAAAAAACATCATGATGAGGAGAATGTCAAATACATTTCTGTAAAGTGAGAGGGGGGGAAAAAATCCTCGTTTTCAACTCAGGAAAAAGGATGAATTGTTGCGCTCCGGCTGGACTTGAGGCATTAGGAAGGTAACGTGCATCGCGTGTGAAAGTGTGTGTGTGAGTGTGTGTGTGTGTGCGTCGCTGCGGCTTGGCAGGAAGGTTATAGAGAGATGTGTTTGAGCAGCCAAGGCCATCGTCAAAAAATTTGTGAACTCACAGGTTGATTTCCCCGTCCTCGCCTCTTTTTCGAGCAGGACCTGTCGAGAGGCTTTTTCAATCACGGTGTGGCTCCGGTCTCTTTAGCGCTGCTTTGCACTTTGTTAAAAAATGAAATTAAAAAGAAAAAAAAAAAAAAACATGGTAGCTTGAGTATATATGTGTGTGCAAAATTGATGCTTGTGGTGGAGCTGCATTCAAATCGAATCAGGCCGTCGGCTGCAGCCCAAGTGAAACTGTAGCACTGTGGCCACTCGGCTGCATGCAAGAAATAGTCCCAATTTCTCACATTTTTTCCGGCCATTTCTCCATGCAGTGCAGATGGAAAACGCATGCACGGCTTTCTGCAGAGCCTGTGCAGCCGGCGGCTCAGTTAACATCAAATACTGGTGGAGAAATGTGCACATCAATGGACAGTTTGTGTGTGTGTTTGTGTGTTTTTTAAGCGCCATGGATGTTTTTTTTGTTTTTTTTCCTCTAATCATTATCTTTGCAGACAGTCAGGCTTTCTGCCACACTTTGTGCTGCTAGGCTGCCCTCCCTCTTGATAGGACAAATGCAGTCTAGTACCCTCTGCAGCTGGGCACAATTAAACAGCAAAGTAAGCAGCTTTCTCCTCACTTTATTATTTTGGGGAGTCCTCTAACATGTTCAGAGCAGCCAACAGGCACACGGTTCAAAGTGTCATTAGACTGCACTCGGTAATAGAAATGTTCCTGTCAAGCATCAGGTTAATGAGTCCCTGCTCACTTCCTTTGCACTTAATCCAAGCTCAGGTGTTCCTGTGTCAATATGTGATTTATGATTAGCTGAGTTTCATGCCACAGCCCAGCAGGAGTCAAATTTGCAGCAGGTTGACTCTCCACCATGTGGTTTGGTGAAACTTGGACAAATTGAAAGGGCAGTGCAAGCTCTCCTGGTTTGGTTTCGCTGTTAAATCAGTGTTTGCTGGTTGTTTTGTGTCCGTCTGAAGTGGCCTCATTTCCCTCATCATGTCAGCATGTTTCATGTTGAAGCATTTTTCTCCCTGTCCTCATCCAGCCTTTAATTTCACCTGGGAATCACTGGACATATTGTAGTGTCAAAGTGGAAGGTCACAAAGTCACTTTCTTGACTCTCACTTCACGTGTGACTCACCTGATAAAAGCATTAGCCTGGTGTTTACATTTCCAAAGCAAGATTTCTGTTCCCAAGTGAGACCGACTCTTGAAAAATGATCAGTTCAATCAAACTAATGTTTATTAAAAGATAGTAAGAAATCTGAGCTACCTGGATCTTGTGTAATTTAAAGAATGGCTATATATCTTTTTAAAAATGAAAAATATAATAGTCTGGCCAGGTAGTTTTAATTTCGATAAGATTTTTTTTCCCTAGGACATCTCCACCTCTGTCTCCAAGTTTTTGATTAACTGCTTTTTTATATTCTCAATTTTTTTTCTTTGCAGATTGAATGTCTTCTACTTTTCATTGTACGCTAGATAATGCATGTATTATTCATTTTGCAGTCTTCATTTTCTGGCCATGGCTGAAAGCAAGAACTTCCTGCTTTTTCTTTAGTCAGACAAAATCCTTTTTTTTTTCTGATGGTCAGAATACCAAAGACAATTTGGTTCCCATGAAACAGCAGCACACTGATTGTTATTTTTACTACCTTTTAATAAGTTAGTTTAATAAGTGTGCTCATTTGAGGTGGGCTTGCAAGAAACATATGTTAAATACATCAGGCTGTACTGATGTAAAAATTAAAACTTTTTTCCCAAAAGCTTTCAAAAGTAAGCATGCCACTCAGAAATCATCTTTTCTGACATGTATCTTATTTTTGTCATAACTGTCAGATAAAAATAGGCCGACAGAAATGCAAATTATTTTACTCTCAGGACCATAAACTCATTAAATGAAGGACAGCAGGATATTAAACAATGCCTGTCTGTTTCCATAGTTGATGGTTACACATTTTACCTCATTTAAGCACTGAAGTATCAGATACTGTTGCGTTTGCGTGTCTTTTTCTAACAGTGTGCGTGTGTGTGTATTTCTTAAAATAGCATTACTTGGCTGAAACGGCAGTCATATCATCTCTGACTGCCCAGACGTTGTGGAAGTTGTTAATTGAGGATCTGAAAACGACAGGATATGTTTCAGCTGATGCACGGTGGCTGTTTTGCTACAAAGCAATCCATATATTGACTGGCTGCTTGCTTTTGAGGGATGAGTGTCAACCTGTTGGGAGGAGGTGTGAGCATGCTGCCGGTAGGGGAGGAGAGGGTGGGCAAAACGCTGAGTCACATCCCAGCAACAGTCGCCTGGGCAACACCTCCATAGTGACCAGAGAGAGGATGATAAGGCCCCTAGCTGCTCAACTAGTTGTGTAACACCAACAGCCCGCCGCGCCGTTTCTGTTCCCTCGTTGCTGATAATGTTGCTGTTGTTGATCGTCGGGCTCGGCGGCCTCGCTCTCCTCGGCTTACCCACGTCCTCAAACACAAATGAAACCCGATATGTAGGAAAATAGGTCTGCAATAGTGCCTGCTCCAGTTTCTTTTACATAATTGTTGTTTTGACGTGTCGCTAATGGAAAGAAAAGGGAAATGATGGCAAAAATGTGATGTAGACAAACATAATTACAGCTATCAATTTTCAACAAAAGAAACGTATAATTTAAGCAGGCCACCTTCTTAAGAGACTTTTCCACAGCACGGTGCAGCTGGTATCGGATCAGCCGGTGAGAAGATAATTGCACACCTTTGGGTGGGACCCGACATCCACTCTCACTCTCACTCTCCAGTTTGTCCCAGTTTGCTCTGATGTTGCATGAATCAGCACTCCTGCTGCGCCATAGTGTTTTTTTTCTTACCCCAGAATTATCACAAAAGCTTAGTTTTAGAAAACGTGCTTTGAAAAATTGATGAGGCAGAACGGCTCACATTTCAGCCTGGGGTAGGTCATCTTCCAAATTTCTCTGCTAGCCCCCCAGGGTCGAACCCATGACCAATCCGGGCCTGTGTGTCTGTAGAAATCGTCCCATGAGCTCACGTAGCGGCTTTCTGCCTCAGCTCTCGCTCTGCAAACACGGCGAATTGAATTTCCTGGCCGTGTTGATTCGATACAGCAGCGAAGGGATGTCCTGTCTGATGGTGGGCTGGTGTGATTGTTGGCTCGCGGCACGTTTCTCTTTCCCCTTTGCCTCACTTAGGGTTTGTGTCAGCGAGGATTAAGGCTCTTCAGTTTCACTGTCGGTGCTCAGAGAAGGCTTTTGTCTGCGGCGCTGTCACTGTCAAAACAAAATGTCAAAACTCATTTGGGAGAGGTCAGCGACTTTCACCACAACATCCGATTGTGGAAGCGACGGCCCGATGTTGGTGTGAGCCATTCTTAAAAAACGGAACACCTCTGAATGTCATGAGCTTTGAAACCCAAGGTTGCATCTACGGTTGCACATTTTTGGAAATGCCATCAATCAGTCACTGTCTTTAAAGAGTAAATAAATGCCAAGTGCAAATTTCAGTGAAAACGATGATGAAAAGTGATGGTGAAAAGTGGGGTGCCTTGGTGGCAGCTGATGTGTGGCACCCTGTGGGCGGGTGACGTCACCTGCCACCAAACACCAGGCACCTGCCACTTTGCACCATTAGAGGTCAGGATTCACCGAGGTTTGTTTTTGGAGTTCAGTTACGTTTTAATGATCAATTAATCTGTTATAAAAAGAATAAAACTTTGCATATATAAATTTGTTTTTTCCTCTATCAAATCTTAAGTCAGAATTAGGTTAAAAAATGATGCCTACATCTGTAATAAATCAATCATCGATTAGTCATCATTGAAGGTTGATGTAATTATCCTTAAACATCAATCAGTAGATTTATTGACACATCTGCTTGCATGTGTGGTGTAAATCTTTTACAGGGGTTAAGGAACCAGTTGGGGTTAAATATTTAAACCATTTAAAAGTATGTAACAGTGTTTTTGAGCAGGGATGTCCTATTTGATGCTGAATTTCTTCGAACTCAGAGGAGCGATGTTAAAACCTTAAAACCACATTTTTAAAAAATGAGGGTGACCGTGAGACTAAATAGTTCCTCACAGTTATCCGAGTTTGGTCCCGGCCGTGCATTCAATTCAAAATACACCGCACTCTCTCATTCTGTGGCATTTGGTTTACAGTGATTTCTTTATGCACTTGATGTAAGAACCGCTTTACAGGGAAAATAACTTTCAAGAGGGAAACTCACTTCCTGAATTGACTGGACTGACTCAAACTCTGTTTTTACACTTGCTTTTATTCGTAAGGTCCCAGGGTCCCTGGCGGAGGGCTAGGAGAAAGACTGGAGCAGGAAACCCCACAGACCAGATATAGACTGAACTTTAAAATCTATGAGGCCTTTTGTCTCTTCTCTCAAAGATACAGAGTCGGCTATCAGACAGGAAAGGATTGGCGTGGATCACCACAGGGGCACATCTCCGTTTCTTTCTTTACCTCTTTTAATTTGTGACTCATCACGCCCCCATGATGATATTCCTATATATACCTCCAATCTCTATCTTTTTAGGATTCACTTATCTGTCTTATGCTGTGTGCTTAAGCTGTGTAGTCTTAGTCTTCGCCACAGGGGGGCGGTGTTTGAGAAAGGGTGACATACAGTAGCTTGATGCTGCTGCGGTCTCCTGTTGGGCCAGCTGTGTTATCTTTGTCATCCTCTCACAGCACAGGGGATATCCATGTGTTGTTTCATCCTAATCCCTTTGTCTATAAATAGGCTCTATACCTCCCGGCTGTCAGTCTGTCAAAAATGGTTGTAATCATGATGATGTCACTGCAAATTAGTTGAAATTAACAATCAGAATGTTCTCTGATAGAGAAAAAAGGTTTACAGACGAATAGAGTCTATTCCAGAGAGGGAAAGTGAAATATAATCAATGTTTGTCAGCCTCATTAAAAAAATCAAACTAGTTATTCATCAAACTTTATATTTTTAAAAATCTGGTTCATGTTTTTTTTTTTCTTCTCCCACAGAATGAAACAGAAAGATAAACTTTAATATGAACTCTATATCTTGAGAGAGTTTAAAGACTAATGTTACGTTTATATAAGTCATGGAAAAGCCAGGTAATTTCACATTTGACTTAGATGCCATTTTTTTCCTGTTTACAATATAGTTCTTGTCTAATTTTAAAGCAACACTATTATAGGAATTCAAATTTTCCTCTGTTTATTAGAATACACAGAGATGATGAATGAAGATGCTGATTTGTAGGTTTCATTTGCAGCATTTGAACTTGTCTGAGTTGCTGGCGTTTCCTGTCTCTGAGCACTTTAGTCCCCAAAGTGTTTGTTATTAAGTTGTTGATTGTTTTTAAAGGGTAATTGTTTATAACCCTCATAACAAGGAACACAAATCATATCCAGAATCCCTTTTGAAGATAAAATCATAAAGACTGAATATCAAATTTTTGTCATGTTTAAGGATTGCAGTGTCTGGCACTTTGTGTGGATAAGACTGAGAATGAAATTAGTATTTTTTTTTTTTTTTTTTTTCACACAACCATGATGCACAGACCGGGCTGGAGAAGGTGACTCGCTGAACAAATGTGCAGAGCAGTTGACCTTGATTTACTGACGGTCTGATATCAACAAGCGGTGGAGGAGTGTGCTCTTCTCTCCTCGTATCTGTGGTCCAGCGGGCTGATTGTGGCTCTTCATCACTCTGCTCCCTCTCTGACAGCGAGGGACGGGGCTCATGAGTTTACCCTGCCTCATCATCGTCATACATCGTCCTCTCCATCCCCCCTGACAGCCCGAATCCATCTGAAAGCCTAATGGCCGTCCCGTACCTTCCTCTCTCTTTCTCTCATTTCTTCCGCCATCATTCCACTCTTCACCCCCGTTTTCTTTTTACTTTATCTTCCATCACGGTGTTTTCCCTGTCAAACTGTGTCTGTAACCCCCCCGCCCCAAGGGCAGCCGAACCTTGAACATGTGTTTCAGTCTTTGTTTACATGTTTGTGTGTGTCTGTGTGTGAATGCTTTCATTGTTCAAAATTATTTTTTTTACTGGCTATATATTTTTTTTCCACAATGAACTCGGGTTGCTGTGGTTCACATTAACCATTAAAAACCACAAAAATAAAAAAGTATCATTAAAAATGGCAAACGTTAGGAAAGGGATCTCATGCAATAAAGACTGCCAAAAACATAGACATAGGCCTGTGTAAAAAAAAAAAAAAAAAGGAAATTAAGGTGGTATGTCTCTTTTTAAAAGGCATATACAAGTAAAAGTAATATCTTAAAAAGTGTGTAGTATACCTTTTTTTTTTTTTTTTTTTTTTTTTAAATGTTTAAGTTGTAGGCCTATATAAAAAATCAAAATGGAAATTTGGGAAATAAATCTAATTTCTAGACATTTTTTGTTGTGCAATATTGATTGCAGGAAAGCTATTAAAGACGATAATAGGAAATTAAAAAATAATAATAATAATAATAATAACATTAGCAGACACGTATACAGATCCAGAGAGTATTGCACCAGGCTTTAAGGGTCTTGAACAATGCACACATTAATCAGAATGACATAAACGGAGCACCAACAGGTATAAATATGTAACTGTGCATTAGGGGCTGAGTATTGGCAAGGATCTCATGATGCAAAATATATCATGATGCTATTTGTATCACAATAACATGACAATACTCCACAAAATGGACTGAAAATGTGTAAAGACTTTACAGTATAAGTGGGTAGGCGTATAAAATGTACACAATATTTGACAGTTTAATTCAAAAGTCCCATTTCATTTTAGAAATCGGAATAAACGTAGGTGTCATAATATCAAAATGAACATGCATAACGATACAAAGGATTAGAGAGTCTAAAAATATTGCTGTATCATCAGCTGTATCAATTTTTCTTTTTTTTGTGCAGCATTATGAGTGTAATTGGCTGTAGGTGCGAGTGTGTGTGCCTTTCTGTGTTTCACTTGATTACTTGTCAGTCACTTTGCACATGGCATCTGTCTACCACTTGTGTGTGCGTGTGTGTGTGTGTGTGTGTGTGTCTGTACGGTAACGGACTTACATCACCTTGTAGGCTCTGTAGTCTCACAGCAGCGTGTGTGAATCTCCACCACTCTCCTCCTCCTCCTCCTCCTCCTCCCTCCCCTCCCTCCCAGGGCACCGGCGCGTCGCTAAATGGAGTCGGAGCAGCTGTACAACAGGGGCTACTGCAGGAACAGCTACAACAGCATCGCCAGCGCCAGCAGCGACGAGGAGCTGCTGGATGGAGCCGGCGTCATCATGGACTTCCACACCACCGAGGATGACAATCTGCTGGACGGGGACGCTGCCTCCCCAGGTAGGGAGCACGGGATACGCCCACGGTGGATACCCAAAACCCCTTTCCCTCACCCTTACCCTCTACCGTCCCATGTCTGGACCCTTGACCTCCCCCCTTCCAGTCAGGTCTCCTCCCAAAAAAAACTCAGCATGGCAGAAAGCCCGATAAACCCCAGGCCCCTCTGCTGTCCCTTCCTTGGCTCCCTCCTACATTGTGGATTCCCGTCCCGTTGGACCCCCCCAGAAGTGGAAGTTTCTGCTCAAACCGCTGATTTTTTTTCAAGACCCATCAGCTGTGTCTGCTCCTTTCGCCTCCTCACCTGTGTGTGTGCCGCTGCCCTGTGACGTGACGCTGTCTGCCTCCTCCTCCTCCTCCTCCTCATTTCCGTCCACGCCCCGTCAGCCATGCCAATCCATGCCATTTCATCCGCATTCATCGTCCTGTTCCCGTTCTTTTCTTTACGTTATGCTTGAATTTTTATTTTATGTTACACGTCCGCCCTCTGGTCTGATTATCTTATTGCGCATCTGTTTGCTTTGTCGTTGTTGTGGCTTTTATCCATAATTACGACATCTCATGTATCGTACTTTACTTTGCAGCTCTTCATTTTGAAGCTTTTTGTTTCATATTTATGCCTGTTTGGGTGTCCTGTGTATTTTTTTTTTTTTCTGTCCATCATCTTGACTTGGTGACCATTTTGGACTTTCGCTTCCTGTTTTTCCCAGATGGTTTGCTTTGTGGTTTCACTTCCACTCTCCTACTTGCTTGTTTCTTGGCCTTCGTGCTTGTCTCTTTTGGATTATGTTGATTTTGGTTATCATGTCATGAAGTAATTATATTAGTTCTGATACCGATACAATATCAGAAAAGCCTCCAACACAGCCTAAACTGCTGGATCAGGTATCTGAGTGCGTGAGCCTATGCACCAATCTGACACCACATAATTTGTTAATTTCATTTTTTGTGCACATTTGCCACCATGCAGGGATGCAGGGACTCTCAACCACGTAGCGCTCCTCCTCTCTGTGTCTTGTCGTACTGCTGGCTCGCTACGTCACTCTCTTACCTCATTCAGTGTGTAGCTCTCTTGTTTCTTATCACACTCTCACCATGTTCAGTTGTGTCCAGTCACAACAGCCTTCAGCTCTAACACAAGAGGAACACAACACTGTAAAAAAAAAAAAAAATGTTGGAGCAAGGTGTTGAAATAGTGTACCGTATGTAAGGCTTGAGATTCAGTCATATCCATACAGGTTTCATGTTGTACAGATGTTTTTTTTTTTTCAGTGCAGTGGTATCAGATTGGTTCTTGGTATTTGCCGATATGCAAGTTCAGGTATCGGAAGTGGTATTGGAAAAATTGGGGAAAAAATGGGAAAAATGGTATTGGAGCATCTCTAGAAGTAATAGTAGAGGCACCTGGTGGAGCTGCTGTTTTTATATAAGTGCATCTTTGTTTGGCTGAGATGGACCGGCTGAAATACAAGAATGTTTTCTAATGTTTTGCACTTTTGGTTGCACTTTTGGTTTGTTTGCCACACACCGTCAGCATTTCCCGTTTCCTTCCCTTTTTCGTCAAACCTGTCAGTCCAGTGCCGTCACCTGTTTCTCATTCATCGGTCACACCTGGCTCATTCAGTGGCTCAGTGACACTCTGCTGTTGTACCATATCTGGTGTCCCATCCGCATCTGATCTGCCGCATCCTGTTTGCTCTGCCTCGGCTGACGCAGAAACGCTGATTCACGTCTTTCTGCTGCTCCTCTCTGCTCCCGCTTTAGTTTTCGACTCTCGGCCGATCAAACAGAAAATGCTGAGGGTTTTTGCCGGGTCGCTCTGGGCGGTAAAGATTCGTCACAGCAGGGGGAGAGAGGTGCCGCTTGAACACAGCCAAGTGTGTTTATCCTCTGCATAAACACACTATTGTTGCGCTTGACAAATGCCGTGTTCATCTGGAGTTCAAAGGCATATGGATTTCTGGGAGTTTAAAATGAAACTTGCAAACTCTCAAAATGTTGTCTCTTACTGATTAAGTGAGAAGTCAGACTTGGACGGTGTGGAGCTGAGATTTTGAAGCGCTCGCTTGGTGGAAGTTCTTGTTTGTTATGTGATAACTGGACTCATATTTTGAGTTGGAGGATCTTGTAAGGGATATTTGTTTAACAGATACAGTTGGCAATGAAAATACACACAGAAAAAAACAATGATAATCCCTCCTTACACCATGCAGGAGTCGAGTGAGTGTGGTAGATAAACTGGACCAATGTTTTAGATTAAGAGGAGCAGGAAAGAGTCCTTTTCCTCACTACTTCAGTGTTTCCTATGTCTTTTCCTTTTCTTTTTTTCCTGCTCCTGGTCTCTCTGATCACAGCCTGTCCTTTGCCGTCTCACACAGACAGCACTGAAACAAGCCGTGACTCACAGTGGCCATCTGCATTGACCCTTAATTTGCTTTAACCCCAGTGTGAGGCCGCAGGGCTCGCCGCTAATGAAGAGTCATGTGTTGCACATGTGATCACGCTGCAGTCAGCCTGCCCGTCTGTTTGCTGAAACAGAAGTGAAAGGCAGTTTGATTTAAATGACTAAACAGTTTCTACTTTGTAGCAGCACTCGCTGTTGTGGTAATGTTGGATTCAGGCTGTAAATTTAAAGTGATATAAGCACGAACCAAAGCTAGAAGACTGCTGAGAAAGCTTCTCGTTGACTTGCAGGGGATGAGTTGTAAGAGCAAGTGTAGCAGTGACATAAGTCGAGTCTAGACCAGCTTATTCATTATTGATGAAGGACAGACTGTGCTGTGGGGTGACCAGGCCACTCAGTTGGACACACACACACACACACACACACACACACCCACACACACTCTTTAATGACTTAACTGTATGGGCGACCATGCTCCGTTCAGTAGGACACAGACAGAGGTGGGACATTGTGTGTGTGTGTGTGTGTGTGTGTGTGTGTGTGTGTGTGTGTGTGTGTGTGTGTGTGTGTGTGTGTGTGTGTGTGTGTGTGAGCGAGCAGAGGTTGCATTACTATTTTGTATTTTCAGGCTCTGTGCAGTGATTAGCCTCCAAATAAAGCAGAGAATAAATGTGTGTCTACATTTTGTGGAGGTTTGCTACAGATGTTGGTCAAATTGGGTTTTTGTTTTTTCCAGATCCTGCCGATAGACGTTTTCCGCTCCATCACACAGGACACGGTTTTGAAGTGTGAACAATACAAGGCACGCTGCCCTGCCTTTTTTTTTTTTTTTTGAAGTCTGTAAAGCAGACCGGTCTGCTGCGTTTTGTTGCTAGGCGACCACTGAACCTGTCAGTCACGTAACTAAAGTTTTTTCCATCTTGGGCACCTAGAGTGGAAAAGGTGCTGGCTAGAGTAAGGTCAGTCTGATTTAGCTAAATCTTACAATTATTTATTTATATATTTTTAAAGAAAAAAAGAAAAGAAAGTTTGAGTGCAATGCTAATTTTCCTCCTGTCCCACTGTTTTCTGATTAGATCACGGTGACTCCAGTTTAGGAGATTGTAAAGCTCCAGCTCACCTCCATGTTTTATGCAGACGTTATTAGAAAGTAGAGGGGGAAAAACCCCGATGCAGGCCGCCTTTCTGCTCTCAGTTAAACTTTTTTTTTTCATCTTGGGAGCTTAATCAATCATGACATGATCATGAGCAGAAGAAAACCCGGCCGACCGCCCTACTTAGTTACTGTTGCTAGGGCAGACTCAGAGTCAGTGACATTCAGCGACACGCTCCTCAGTGTGTTTTTGTTACGGCAGTTTTAAACAAACAAACATTATAAATGGATATTTTCAGCCTCTCCTGCTGAATCAAAGCATGTCGGCATCGTAGCAATGTGACCTCTTCTTTTTACACGCCGACCTTTCGAGGCAGATGATTTACGAGCTACAAAACGTTGTTTAAGTAAGACAGCTTCAGAGGAAAATACCGTATTTCCCCTATTAATCGCCCGGCCGCAAATAGCCGCCTGGTTCTTATAAACGCCTGGGGTCTGCACCCATTTTGCGTATTAAACGCCCACCCGAAAAAACGCTGGGGCGATTATTTGCATCATAATGAGGTAACCCAAAATAAGGCTATTCACCTTATTTTTGCAGAAGTAAACAGTTAGCCGCACAATAACTTTGCGGCACTTCCGTTTTCTGTCAAAATAAGAGAGCTAGCTAACGTTAGAAAAAAGGGTGCACCGTAATCTTAAATCGACGGACTGTAAATATGTTGGACAGTAACTGTCATCACAATAATGGCCTGGTGCAGGTCTGTGCAAAAATAAATAAAGGTCTGCAGCGAATAGCCGCCTGGTTCTTTTAAACGCCTGGGATCCAAGTTGATTTTGCGTATTAAACGCCTGGGCGATTAACTGGGGAAATACGGTATTACTATTAAAGTGCCAGAAAAATTAGGAAAGTGAAAATTTATAGTTTAAATCAGAAGGTAACAGCGACTGTTTAGCTTGTTGGATCATTTTTTATTATTATTTTATTTTTATTTTTTTACTGCCAACTTGACATTTAATCAGAACATATTGTGTTGTATGCCACCACCCACCACACTGGTAAGGCATGACGTGTGTGAGAGTCCCGTGAACCAGTTTGGCTGCCTGACAGCCAGCCAGCCAGTGTGAGATATCGCTTCAGGAAATCTGTGCATGATGTCCTTCCTTGAAGCCGTTGCTCTCTCTAAATGTAGGCTGCATAGTCCGCCGTCACTGCTTCTCTGTGTCACTGGAGCTATTTTTGTTTGGCAGTGAGGGGTGGGCTCGTAGGAGACCTTGTGGAGCCCTGTGCCGGGCTAAGGGGGCTCGCCGGCTTTGTACCCCAATGGAGTTTTGTGTTTTTCAGCTTTTAACTCAGAGGAAGGAACGAAACAGAGAGGACGCTTTGGAAAGTTTTGGTCCTTTGATTGGCCCCTTAAATGGGAATTGAATCTACACTGCATTCCTTTAATTCACTGAATGACAGTGACTGTGCGTCTTTTTTCCTGTTTGGAAGCGCTGTGGTGTGGTTGTGCTGCTTGAACGGCCTGATGAGGACTTCAGGCGACAGGAGCTCTGCTGAAAGGTAAGATGCCACGTCGCTCTGAGGGGGACTGGCTGAATTCACGGGTTTGGTGATATCACAGTAATGACTGAGAAAACCACACACTTGAAGTTTTAGACTATTTCACCACCACTACTCCCGTTATCATCAAAAACTGATGAAGGCAGCAGCTGAAAACATTTTGGTGGTGAAATAGACCAATAAATACTCCATGGTTTTGTCCATGTTTTTGATGTTCTGTGCCGACAGCCTGCACCTTTTTGGATGTGCATTCTTCTTTAAGATTATTATGATATTGTAATAACACACAGCGCTGTCAGTGTTATTGTTAGAGCTTGGGACGTGCCAAGGCTCTGTGAGCAGTGTGTCACATAAAAACACAGACACAGCTTTGAAGTACACTGACCAAGCAAATCCAGGTGGGAAGCTATGGAGCCTTATGGATTTCACTCAGGATATTGACCTCAGTCCTGATCGGGGAGGTCATTGAAGGGGAGGCGAGCTGATATGTGAATTGTGTCAGTCAGTAAATAGCGTCTTGCCTCATGACACGGATGTTGTGAGCCGTCCAGATGAAAGAAAGAGGGGGACCCGCATGTGTTTCTGGCGTCTTTATGTTGTATCCGCTTTTGCTTGTTTCCTCCTGTGCAAAGCCTAACCAAAACACCATTTGAATTGAACATAAATCAAAAAGATTACAGAATCAGGATGAGCAGAAATGCAAATGACTGCTTTGTAGTAGTTGTCCTAAACATTGTTTTGTTTTGTTTACCAGTGAGCGAGGTTGTGTTAAATGTCTAAGAATATTTTACTAAGGAACACATAAGTGGCAAACTCCCATTTTGTGCAGGTGTCTCTTTCACTCAGTGCTTAATGTGAAGCAGTGTGTTTTGTACGGCACCTGACACACCTGACACACCTGTCAGCGAGCGCTCCCGGCCTGTTGCTCTGCATACTGAATCATTACAACTTCATTTCCTCCTCTTATCCTCCTTGCCTTACCTCCCCATATTTGTTAAGAATGGACTGTTCCATTACTGAGCTGCACCCCCCACCCCCAACACACACACACACACACACACACACACACACACACACACACCACACACCCCTGTGACCCGGCACTGTGGTCTCTTCCATACAGGCAGGGCTCACTGATCTCCCCCTAGCAACCAAGCAGGCAGGACTGGCCGGCCCTGTGCTGTCGTCTTTCCCTCTGTGTGTGTGTGTGAGTGTGTGTGTGTGTGTGTGTGTGTGTGTGATGACATCATCAGCCCTTAGCAGTCAGCTGCTGCAGTGGAGAGAGACTGTGTAGCTCACACACACACAGAGAGAGAGAGAGAGAGAGAGAGAGAGAGAAGGGAGGGGAGTAAGAGGGAGAGAGGACTGCGCGCTCACACTCACACACACACACACTCTCTGTCTTCCGCTCAAATGCACACACTGCAAACTCTCTCGCTCACACACACACACACACAGCCCCGCTTGTCTTCCTCTGTGCGCGGCTGGTAAACATGGCAGCGGCCGCAGCCACTGACACACACGCAGTGAGCGGCGCGTCGCGAGCTTAGCCTAGCCTCAGCTCGCCGTCTCATCTGTCAACATGGAGGAGGAGGACGTGTCGGCCGACCCCTATCTGCCCTACGACGGGGGAGGGGACACCATACCCCTGCAGGAGATCCCTAAAAGAGGTACGCCACGTCCCCTCTTCCTCCACCTTCCTCTTGATTCCTTCCTTTCTTCCTCCAGAGGCCGTCCTTCCTGCTGTACAGTGAGTCCATATGTCCATCTGCCAGGCAGACATGGCGCAGGTTAAGCAAATGCTTAGCAACGGCTGCCTCCCTTTGCTGTTGCTGTGCTTGTTGTGGAGCATGGAGATACTGTAGTAGAGCCAGTGTGGATTAGGAGCCATTTCCTGACACTATTTCTGTGGGAGCAACCGCGTTATCAGGTTGTTTGCCCCTTTTTCCTCTTGGTTGATGATTAAACCGTGAGCAAGGGGGAGTTGAATTGCTGTGCATGCTTACACTGTAAGAAGGCTTAGGCCTATAGGTGAGCAGCAGTGACTAAAGATTACAGCGCGGGCCTCCATTTTAATTTCCCTGAAGACAGACACATGCACAGGCGCTGATGCTTGCTGCGTTACGTATGCAGAAAGGTCCCCGTCGTCGCAGGCACCTGTTGTCAACATCCAGGATGTCGTTCCAACGGGGTCCTCGGGGTGACGGCACACAGTGTGCGGCGTTCAAATTGTGCCAGATCATTCCTCATGTCTAAGATGGATTTGAGCTTCCTGCGCTGCACCTTTGTTTGTCTTTTCTCCGTGGCCTTCAGGGGGTTTCTGTTCAGTTGTGAACTGGTCCTCCAGGCCTTGTTAGTTTTCTTCTGGTGAGCGAGCAGAGACAAAAGCTCCCTGTTGAGTGTACAAAATCCGCCGCTGCCTCCATCCATATGCTGCAAACGCCTCAGCCTGCAGCAATCGCTACGTCCAAGCATATATCTCTCTCTCTCAGTCTTCCTTCGGTCCATCCAGCCATCCATGACTTTGGCCTGAGTCGCTCAGTCCTGCCCAGATTCTGCATCGGCTTCATTTTCAATCTCGAGAGGGTTTAGTCATCCTGAAGTGGTCTCTAGACCCCCTCGCCTAAACCTAAATGTCTGTCCTACTCTCTCTCTCTGGCCTGACAGCCTTTAACCCCTTTTCGCGTACGCTGATTCACCCAGAAATCTTAAATACATCTTCCATGTGGGGCATCAAGAGGAAAATTAATTTGTCAGCATCCCTCCTGAGGAATCTTCCATTTTAATGCTATTATGAACAGAAGCTTTAAGCTTCCTGGGTCAAACATGCCAAAGGTTATGACAGTGCTACGTAATCGCAAGAAACTCGGGGGTGACGTATTTCATGTAATCTGCGATTTGACCACAAGGTTTTTGGGGAGAGTTAAGTGAGAAAATGGTGTGTTCAACTCCATAAATTGGATTCCTTCCTTCTTTTGATCTCTGCTTCCCGTGTATCACCACTTCTCACGACTTTCTTTCCTCTCTTGGCTTCAGCCCGAATCTCTCTGCCTCCTATCTGTTTTATCCATCAGCCTTCATCCGGCTGAGTCGAATGAAGCCCTGCTGCTCGGTCAGCAGCGGGGGCTTCCCAGGCTGTAATGAGGCTGTCCGGCTCTGTGTGTGATGTCGGTCACATGTTTCCTGAGCAGACTCTGGCCTGGTTGATCCAAAGAGTCCCAGCCAGCTGCCCCTGAGCCTCTCTGATCTCATTTACCCTGCTGTAGTAGAGTAGGCCTAATATCGGAGAATGCAGCTGTTGCTCATACACTCAAGTGTCCTTATTGCCGTGTAGGAAAATGGATTTTTCCTGTTTGTTGGACACGCTGGCTTCCAAACAATGGCAATCACTGGTCAAAGTAGCATGTAGGCTAGATTTCCAGCACACAGTCGTCATTTCTAAAGAGCTGTCCGGTGGTAATTTGCCGCCCTGGTGCTCAGGAGTCCTCAGCGAAAGCAGAGCTGGAGGATCTGCATTGACAGTCAACAAGCCTGTGTCTGCACTAACTTGGCCTCAGCCCTGACACCGGCCAAGCAGAAAGGGTGCAACCGTTTGCTGATCCAGGAGAGAATGAAACTGAGACCTTGTTTTCATCTGTGTAGTGTGTGTGTGTGTGTGTGCGTTAGTGCAAATGTGCCTGCAAAACCCTTGGACCGTGATGCTGGCATTGTGCTTGAATGCAGTCCCTGTCGGTTTCTGTTTCCATAGCGTCACCCTCGCTTGGCTCCGCGCTCCTTATTAGACTGATGGGTGACAATAACCCAGCTTGCCCAGGAAGGCTCGTCCTATTTACTGCATCAGTCTCCTTTCTGGCAAATTGAAGTGTTCCCTTGTAAAAGAACAACCTGATGGAAATGGATGGAAAGAGCAAGAGCCTCTTTCTTCAGAAAAGTCGCATAGGGAGGTTACTAATTTCTCCAGTGACCGAAGCCTCCAAAGACCACAGTTCCCTTTGTGCACTCAATGATCTGTAGTTCTAAAAGTATGCCAAGTATACTGTAATTTTGTCATTTCCACAGTTTGAATGACAATGATCCAATCATCATGCTAGGCTGGTTGTTAGGCAGGTCCAGGAGCGGGACGAGGAGAGAGCCGGGCTGGTTTGTGGAAAGCTACCTGAGCAAATATTGGTTTGTCAGCGCTGTAGTGAGGAACTTAGAGAAGGGATAGTGAAAATAGCAACATAGCCACATTGGTTTATATTATGACACTGAAAAAAGTCTTCAAAAAGCACACTGTTCCCCTCCAGGTCTGGTCACAGGATCTGAAATAGCTCAGTTTCAGTGCGAGTGAAATCGAATGGATCAGGTATTCCCACCCCCGGCCTATCCGATTGTGTCACCTCATCCCTGGTCCACAAAGCGCTTATGATCACACATGACCCAGACCACCCACTCCACCGGCACTTAAACCTCCTTCCTTAGACTACCCATGTGCAGAAAGGCCCGTTTTAACAAGATCTTTGTTCCTACAGCCGTATGAGCTTTAAATAAATAACCTCGACTTTTTAACTTAAAAGTAATTCAGTCTGACGTGTAGGGACTGTTCTTGTAAATTCTGCATAATTCTGTATGTCTTATTTGTTTTTGTATGCACCTACTGCAAAGAAGAATTTCCTCCTTGAGGACAAAAAAAAAAAAAACTGTCAGTCTCTCAATCTGCCGAGCCATGCCGAGCACTGCAAAAACTTAAGATTTTGCATTTTCTGCTTTGTGCCCAATTTTCAGCGTATAATAGTTGACACTGAAATGCAGTTTTGGGAGCTGTACAGTGTTGCTGTCTTCAGCCCCTGGCAGCACTGGTAACAAGCACAGCTCCTGCTTCTGAAATGGAAAACGTTGCTCTCACTCTGCTGTCACCATCACTGCTTCTCTTTCCAACTTCATGTACAACACAACCGAATCTAGAAAGCTCCGGTACATTCTGTTGGGCGGCTTAAAAGAGTTTTTGTGTCGGTGCTGGAAAGCCTTAAACGGCTGAGTCTAAACTTGATGTGTTCAAGGTTTGAAAAGTGCTTGGATTTTGAATAAAGTGCTTGAAACTACTTGAAATGATAATCGCACTGGTTTCAGTCACACATTTCGAAACTAGAAACTTTGTTGGGTTTTCCTTTTCCTACCCAGTTTCCCCTCAGAGATCAATGAAGCATTTCTGATTCTGATTTTAATTTCTCTTTTCTCTGTAGAATGATCCCACTAATCACAATCATTTATAACAAAATAACATCTGATTCAATGTGATGAAGACCTGTGGGGAAAAAATGCTGAAAATGCACCTTGAAAAGAGCTAGAATTTGATAAAAAAAAATAAAATAAAATAAATAAATAAAATAAAAAGAGTTTTAGGACCCCTGTGAAAAGCATTCTGGGAAATGTAGGCGATCACAAACTGAAGCAGGAAGAGGAGCGGTGATTGTTTAGAGCCGTATAAAGAGACACTGGGAGTGGAGGTTTCCCGTATCTCACCGTTGTGAGAGGAGTAGGAATTAGAGAGATACGCCTCACTGAGTCAAAAACTGACTCATCATCATCCCACCTGCTGTTCTCTTTCTCTTTCTCTCTCTCTCTTTCTCTCTCTCTTCCTCTCTCTCTCACACACACACATGCACACACACACACACACACACTCTGTCCCCCTCTCTGGACAGTCCATATTGTAACTGTCACTCTTCAAATCAAAATGGAGGATGACAGTATTCCTCTCCCTCTCTGGCTTCACGGCTGACGCTCCTGCAGCTGCCGATTCCTCCACAACAACAACAACAGTAGTAGCGTACACACTCGTCTCCCGCTCTCTTCCTTCAGCAGGATACCACCGGCGACAGATGAAAGCCGCTGTTAGCCATTTTGTCCTGGTTTCTCACCGAAAGATCGTTTCTTCTCATTTCTCCTCTCCCTCGTTTCTGCGGAACATCAAAGGGTGTGATGCGACTTAATGAGCTTAGCTTTTGACAGGCCGGGTCAGGCCCGCGTTCAGAATATCGCCCGTCTTGGGGAAATAGGCCTTATCCTCTGGTTATGGCTCAATTATCGGAGGCGAAATTCTGCTAGTGGCCATGCAGATGTGGGTGTGAAGAGATCAGAGTGTGCATTTTTTATGATATGCCAAAGGACATGGATGTTATAGTTCTTTTTTTTATGTCGAGGGAACATAGGATTGTGTAAATAGGTAATGTTTAACCTCCTCAGCTTTCCCTGCACCCACAGGTGGCTTCGTCATTGCTGCGTTTGGCCGAGGTTCGTTCAAACCCACAGAAATTTATTTTAAATTCTAGTTGAGATCTCAGCGTTTCCAAAGACACCAAATACGTCCTGCTGAATTTAGAGCTACAATCGTTAGTCAAACAATCATTTATTTGCCGACTATTTATCGCCAAACTATTAAGATATTCGATTAATTGTTTTGAGTCATCTTTAAGTAGAAAATTTTAAAATTCTCTGATTCCAGCTTCTCAAAAGTGAATATTTTCTGGTTTCTTTAGTCCTCTATGATGGTAAACTAAATATCTTTGTGTTGTGGACTGCTGTTGGCTGACTTCGATATTCGACTTCGATATTTTCTCAACAGCAACTTGGATTTGAATATTTCGCTCAATGTAAGAGTAATGTGGCTTGAATGAAGCATTGAAACCAGCAGATATAGAATATGGATGAAATATTGTTGTGCAATATGGGAACAAATGTTAATTTTAGCTTACAGGCTTCTTTGTCCTACACCATCTTTTCTGCCCTGGCTGGAAGCATCATCTTTTTTTTCTCCCAATGCGGTGACTGGGCTTTGTTTCATTTGGTTAGTTTGGGTTTGATTTATCATCATCTTCATTCTCCAGGTGGTAAGCCTGAGAGAATTACAAGAAACAAATGCAGTGAACAAGCCATATTTCAGGGCCAGTAGTCATCCCAGCCCCAGGAGCAGTTAAGCCCCGGAGATTTAAGACGGTGAAAAACACGGTTTTGTTTGGAATGTGTGCATACACCACTGAAAAGGCCTCAAGATTTTCGGAGCTTAGTGTGTCATTGGGTTGGTATTACCACTGCCCATGTTTCTGGATTCAGTTCAGTCACTAACTTTAGCTTGTTGACAGTTACAGTATCACTCAGGGCCTGCAGTAAAGGGCTTTGAGACACTGACGTTGTGCCAAATCACACACAATGTCAGCTGGATAAAGACATGAGGAATGGAAAATCAAACAGGATTTTCTACTCCGAGAGCCACTTTGGCAGAAAACCAAAGATAATTTGCCGCTTCCTTTATATTCTTAAAAAAAAAAAAATCAATTTGACTGGTAAAACAGCAGAAGTGGCAGGTGAATTTTTTGCGATCCATCAGATGCTGACAGGAAAATAGACTTCCCTCAAGTGCCTCCTGACCGCAGGAGCTTCCCCTGCTGCCAGCGGCGCGATGTCACATGTGGCTGAGATGTCGAGAGGCCACGTGTCGCCGTGTTTGACTCTCTGCACCGCACGGGGCGAATGAATGAACGAGCAGTCACGCCAGGTGAAGCGGAGATGAACCATAACAAGCTAACCATGTAACGTCATTCGAGTGTCATGGTTTATGCTCCAGGTTTTCTTTTTTTTTTTTTTTTTTTTTTTTTTCTTGGAGGGCAAATGGTGTCAGTTTGTTGTATATTTTTTTCTGGAAAAAGAAAATCACAAACTTAATTTTTCAGTATCTCCAATTTTTAAGGGCAATCCTATTTTCTCATCTAAAGCTCTACATTTCTTGCAGTCATTTTGAAAGGCAAGTTTTAATGTCATGCTTTGGATCATCTCTTTGCATATAGCAGATAGTATATTTTGCTCCAAGGCTTCAACGGAGGGGCAGACACTTTAATGGCGTGGATGTGATCGGTATTCATCTCTACAGGGTGTTTAGGTTTCTCTCTCATTTAAAGGTGCGGCTCCA
This sequence comes from Myripristis murdjan, assembly GCF_902150065.1. Lineage (NCBI taxonomy): Eukaryota > Metazoa > Chordata > Actinopteri > Holocentriformes > Holocentridae > Myripristis > Myripristis murdjan. The sequence goes on from NC_043997.1 coordinate 11,989,105, forward strand.
CACCTACAGAAGTCTGTGTTTAAATACACAAATACACCCTCATCATGAATATTACATGGAGGAATGCATGGAACAAGAGGAACGACTTGTACCCGTGACGGCTCTCAAAGCGCACACGGGAGCGCCGCATTATGTCCGCGCGGTCCTTGAAACACTCCGAGGCTATAAACCACTTTGCTCTTTTGTCTGTTTCGTCGTCGGTCGGACAGAGCTGCCTTTGTGCCGCCGCTCCGCCCGTGATGGAGTCCCACATATTTGAAGCGTCAGAAGTAGGAGGCTTACTGACAGCCACCACTGACGGCTTCAAATGTCAGAGGATGGGTTGTCCCTAATTTCTCAAACCGTGCTTTATCCCGGATTACGTAAGCCTGTGGCAGTGCTCTTTAATGGTAACATCCCCTGCCCACACTCAGAATATCAGATATACGGACCAAATTGGGTCTCTGAAGATTAGTCGATGGTCCCATTTATGACTCGGTGCTGGATTATGAATAAACCTTTTTTTTTTTTGTTTGTTTGTTTGTTTGTTTGTTTGTTTGTTTTTTACCTGACCAGGCAAAATGGTGGTCAGGTAAAGTGTTTTGGAGATAACAGACAGAGAGAATACACTCCTTCATGTCCTGTTGTTGGCCTCTCTCTCTGTGTGTGTGTGTGTGTGTGTGTGTGTGTGTGTGTGTGTGTGTGTGTGTGTGTGTGTGTGTGTGTGTGTGTGTGTGTGTGTGCAGTCCTTCATGATACCTGTGCATCCGACCAGAAGAAATAAAAAAGTAACCACTGACATTTAGCATCTCGTCATTGTTGTATCGTCCGCATTCACGTCTAACTCGAACATTCGAGCGCAGCGGACGTTCAGAGTCATGCTGAAGTCATTTCTGCGGTGATGGCGGCGCCGTGTGTGTGTGTGTGTGTGTGTGTGTCCGCGTTGTGTCAGTCTGAATCCTGTAGTCCCGCAGCCTCCGGGCCGATACAGCAACAGCCATGACGGCTAGACAACCAGGCGGTTAGGTTACATAAGGTTTTAACGCGAAGAAGGTCGGGGGAGAACACCAACAAGGTGCCAGCTGAAGTTTACAGCTACAACAACTCTTGCATTGCATGATGGAAATAAGGAATGAGGGGAATAGGGAATGAGGACCAGTGGTTCACACATAAAGTCAGTAAAAGTCACGCAGGGGGGATTTGAAAGCCACCCTTCCAGACACTGACACCTGGCTTTGTTCCTCTAGTTATTTATTAAGAACATGCATTCACTCTGATGTTTGTAATCTGAGCTTTTAATACAGGAACTGAGGAGGCTGCCTGGTTAAACTGAGGTCCTTGCATGAGGGATACACTTGAATTTTTCTTTTTAACAATTTACACTCACCACTTTCTATCTAATTACCTAATTAGGAGGCAGAAAGGCCTCGTTTTCTGCTCAGCTACAGTCCAAACCAAACCAAATAATATATAATGATATGTAACCAGGTGGTATAAATAGGTGGGACTTCCCCCATATTCTTTGAATCAGCCTCCACTAACAACTTTGACATTGTCGGTGTGCTGCTTTTTTCCATACAGCAATATTACAATGCAAAGAAAGACTACTTTGACTGTTCTTTCCCTTATTTAAAAAAAAAAAAATCTATGACAAGAACCAAACATGAACTAAGATAAATCCAGGTTTTCCTACTTTGAAAGGTTCGTTTACATCTGTTGTACTTCAGCTTTGTTATAGGGTACACATTTGGTTAAAAATTGCCAAAGATCTTCCATCTTTAAGTAAATCTGTGCAAGAACAGGTGTAAATATACCCAGAATTTAGACGGTCACATGTAAATCATCATGAAGCATCACTACCATTTATTAGCTAAGCCATCGATATGCATTTACTCAAAACATATATACATGGTAAACCTCAATATATGAGTGAATGTTGAGTGTTTTAACCTTGTAATGATAGTTTTATTATTATTTCCCTCACTTTAACACTTAAACTTTCTGTCTTGAGGTTGCTTAACATTTTACTAAAGCAGCATTTTTCTGAGAAACTTTGATAAGATGTTGTGACAAGCATTTAAAGGGGGAGGCCACAGAAATGGCCACAAACAGCTCTGCTATTTTTACCTCAGTCAGCGACAGTGACCCAAAGTGACCTCAAGCTTTAGTTAAAACCCGAGTGTGTCGATTTCCATGTGTGCAGGAGTGTGTAGGATAAAGTGAATCACGGCACGTCTCATGGCTCTGTAGTCTGGAGTTTTCATGATAGATTAGAGCCACCAGAAGAGCGTCTGCAGCCTTTTGAAGATTTTTTCCACTCACACGCAGCACACATTTTCGAGAGCGGCTCTTCACGCACACGTAGAGAACGAGGCCGGAGTGGAATGCATCAGAAACTCGTATAAAACCTCAGAAACCAACCAGTCAAATCAGGACAAAGAGGGAAATATGCTGCAGCGTGACGCCCGTGCTGTGAATTTCTTTTGAATTGAATTCTCCTCTCGACGGAGGCGGATGAAAGCAGCGAAGAAGTCATGCCTCACATTGACACACACACACACACACACACACAAAACACACACACATACATTATTACATGTGTTCCACTCCCTCTCAGACACACACACACTGATTCGGATATCAGATCGAACACGTGAAGAAAACGGCCTGTTTTGCCCGTTTCTTGATTAAAAACATGTCTTTGATCAAGGCATTGATTTCCAGTGGAGCTGCTCAGACTGTGTGTGTTGCACGAGTGTGAGTGTGTGTAACAGTGTGAGCATGCTCAGTCAGTGCTTCCTATATCAGATGCACAGGATGTCTCCGGCCTTTATCGATCATGATCTCCTCATCAGAGAGCCGTGTTGGTTCAAAAACCCTCCACTCGCCGGGTTTTGCAGCTTCACAGGGTTTCCTCAGTGGATTTCATACACTGTTAATATTTCTCACTGGTGTGTGTGTGTGTGTGTGTGTGTGTGTGTGTGTGTGTGTGTGTGTGTGTGTGTGTCGTGAGCGCTGCAGTGTCTCTGATGAGCCGGATAATGGAGGAGATGGCTCTCTGGTGCAGCAGGCAGCTCTGTGATGAATGGCTTGCTGAGTCTGTATCATTTATAAGGATCAGGATCAGATGTACGGCGAGTCAGCGTGGCCAAAATACCTTATCGCTAACAGAGTTGGGCGGTTTTTGATCATTTTTTTTCTGTTCTGTCATGTTTCAAGAGAAAATATATGAGTGTACTAGTTAAGGACTTTTATCTAGCAAAATACATCTGAAGTTAAATAAGTGTGTGTGTGTGTGTGTGTGTGTGTGTGTGTGTTTCAGGGTTGGACTACTGATACTGATATTTATGTAGTGTAGCTGTGAATATCTGATGTTTTGTGTTGATATTAAATATTTGCACATTTTTCTGTATTAAAGGTGGAAGTGTTTTGACCAGGTTTTTTTTTTTTTTTTTTTATAACTTTGAAACCTCATTTAGACCATCATGGGACACTACAACTCTCAAAAAACTCAGAACAAATAGTTTATTTACACAAAAGTTTATTTATCAGAAGAAAGGGCACCAACTCAGTTACACTGGTGATGAGCGGCATAACCAATATTTAGATATGTATCAGAGTGTACCTTCGACGCTGTTTATCATGTTTCCCCCCTTTATCTCTGCTGCCTCTCATGTTAACCCCATCCGCCCCCCCTCTCTCCTCCTCAGGCTCTAACTACGCCATGTCTAACGGGGGCGGGGTCGCCAGCAGCTCCACCCACCTGCTGGACTTCCTAGAGGAGCCCATCCCGGGTGTGGGGACCTACGACGACTTCCACACCATCGACTGGGTCCGCGAGAAGTGCAAGGACCGCGAGAGGCACCGCAAGGTGAGGACGCCGCGGGTTCAGGTCCACGGAAACCGGATGAATCTTAAAACAGGGACAGCATGGCGAGGTTTTTTTTTTTTTTTAAATTAGAGAAGAGGCTCCAGTCCCTGCAGCTGTGTTACTGAGAAATGTGATATTTGTCATAGATATGTTTTCAAGTAATAAGATGAGACATTTTCATATAAATAAATCAAGCTACTCTATCACCTCTTGATTTGATGCAGTTCAGCTTGTGCCCACTTCATGAAACATTTACTGTTTTTAAAGGGACAGTTCACACAATACACAGCAAAAACCATATTTTCTCACTAATGGAGGCTGTCCATCCAGAGAGTTTGTGGGGTGCATTGTGCTTCCTTTAGGACACACCGTGCTTCCTTTAGGACACACCGTGCTTCCTTTAGGACACACCGTGCTTCCTTTAGGACACACCGTGCTTCCTTTAGGACACACCGTGCTTCCTTTAAGACACACCGTGCTTCCTTTAGGACACACCGTGCTTCCTTTAGGACACACCGTGCTTCCTTTAGGACACACCGTGCTTCCTTTAGGACACATTGCGCTTCCTATAGAACACACTTTGCTTCCTTTAGGACACATTGTGCTTCCTTTAGAACACACCGTGCTTCCTTTAGGACACACCGTGCTTCCTTTAGGACACACCGTGCTTCCTTTAGGACACATTGTTCTTCCTTTAGGGCACACTGTACTTACTTTAGGACACACTGTTCCTCCTTTAGGACACATTGTGCTTCCTTTAGGACACACTGTGATATTCTGAGATATTGTATTCTGGAAACCTAAAGTACACACTGTTAGGTCAGAACAGTGAGTAAAGTGAGGTGGAATGAAATGAACTGAGAAAAAAAGGTAAGCTTCCCAACCTTTATCTTAACATCATTCCTGCAGGTCTTTTTCTCTCATTTGTCAATACATTTATCCAAATATTGACACAACGAGCACAAAAGACCCCGTGCTTTTATGGCCCAGTTTCTGGAAGTGTTTTAGGATGAGATTCCTAGAATTGTTTGCTCTATGAGTTTGAGAGGTATTTGAATATTATCTGGAGCTGTTATATTATGAACCGGCTGTACCTGCCCAGCAGGAAGCAGTGTAATCAAACAGGCCAGGCAGCGGTGTGAGTTACTCATCACTGGAGAGTGGATATAATCCTTTGGCCTACTTGCATGGCTGCCAGTATAAATAGTTCCACACTGCTTGAAGCATATGAGTTTTTATTTCCTGTTTTGGCCCTGGGTAATGATTTTGTTGTGTTTTTCTTTATGTGTGTGTTTAGATTAACAGTAAGAAAAAGGAGTCGGCATGGGAGTTCACAAAGAGTCTGTACGACGCCTGGTCTGGGTGGCTGGTGGTTACACTCACAGGCTTGGCCTCAGGTAACACACACACCTACATACACACCACTTATCTCCTCGGCTGGTGACACTCACACGCTTCACATGCTGGCCTTAGGCAGCTCACCCTCTGTCTCCGTCTTGCTGACTCTCGCTCTCTTCTTCACTTAACCACAGGCACACACACACACACACACACACACACCTTATCTGTCCTGCACAGCCTCACAGGACAAAGTTCAGTCCTCTAAGCACACTCTCATTCTCGCAGTTTACTTTTACAGCTGTCTGGCCTAAACTGACATCAGAGAAAAATCCATAATCCAGCAATCCTGTTTACCCTGTTACAGTTTTTTTTTTTAAATGTCCCTTTAATAAAACATCAAAGAAGGCCAAAGGCACTGACCCGCATGTTTCAGCTGGAATTAGATTTTTGTAAGATGTGACACAGCTGACAAACGATCACTTGAAATCCAGTGTGCCAGTTTTTAAATATTTAAATTACTAATGTGAAGTTTTTTTTTTTTTTTTTTTTTTTTTTTTAACCAGAGCTAGCAGAGCTCTTTTTCTTGAGTAATATTATTGCTGTTGTTGTTGTTGTTGGTATTATTTATAAGGTTACATGAGCTTGTAGTAAACGACACAAAACTTTTCACTGAAATAGCAAAAATATACAAAAATGCATTGAACTTATAAATGTATTCCAAAGCAATGTGTCTGAACTGTAGGTTAAGAAGGCTTCACATACAAACAGGTGTAGGAGTGCAGATTGCCATGGCAACTCGAGCACATCAATGCATTATGAACCACTAGTAAGTAGATTTCGCTCCTTAGTAATGATCACTACAACAGAATTGTGTAATTTTCAAGAGATAGTTGGATTAACTAGAAAAATATTATAGAAACACTACAGGTGGCAATGTGTGTGTGTCTATTGCATATCGATAGACACACACACACATCGGATCAGTGACATCAGTCCAATATCAAATTCATGGATCATGTCTGGATCAGCATCCATAACTTATATTCATTTCTCTTTTTTAAAATCAAGAGGCACCAAAATGACAAGACTAAAAATGTCTTTGTAATGCTACCACGCAAATCTAAACGACTGGCAGCATCACTAGCGAGTTATTTGTCGCTTCCTCTGCTCTTCCGTGCCTTCATCGCCTCCTCCTCCTCCTCCTCCTCCTCCTCTTCCTCCTCCTCTCCTGTCCTGTCAGGTGCTTTGGCTGGCCTGATTGACATTGCTGCTGACTGGATGAACGACCTGAAGGAGGGTGTGTGTCTCAGCGCCATGTGGTTCAACCACGAGCAGTGCTGCTGGACGTCCAATGAGACCACCTTCGCTGAGCGGGACAAGTGCCCCCAGTGGAAGAGCTGGGCGGAGCTAATACTGGGGCAGGCCGAGGTAGAATAAACCCCACAGCTTGTAGGACCCAGACAACTTGAATCAGAGTTAGAGAGCCAATACAGGGAAGATATCTTTGAGGTGAATGATACAATATTTTTAAACTTATTTTGATTTGACTTGATTCGGTCAAATTCAATGTAAAACGTGATTTAGTGCCCAAAAAAGCAATTTAGACTTCACTTGCTGCTGTGTCCTTATTTTGACTGTGGTTGAAATTTAATCAGCAAGTAAAAATCATGTGGTAATCAGCCACATCCTGCTAGGAAACTAAAAGTTATGTCAACTGTTTACCAGTCACACATTTTCAAGTAACACATAATCCACTTCTGCTTGACGTTTCTCTCGTCGACAAGCATCAGTTAACGTCTCAGTTTACATGCTTTCAGTGAAAATCTATTATACGCCATGAAAACAGGAATAAAGGATAGGGATTATTAGTCTCTATAATATAAAGCTACCAGATGAAGCTGCTGTGAAAATCACACAGTTAATATGTGAAAAGGAAAAGCCAGAGTTCAGTTGTATAGTTTAGGAGCAAAAAAACATCAGAAATTAAAGGAGATCCCCTGGAGCACATGGCCATTTAACAGCCTCACCTGTAAATAAAGGCTGTTAAAGCGGCTGTTGACTATTTGCTCCAGCGGATTTGCTTTAGTCTCTGGTTTCTCATCTTGATCATTTGAAGCACCAGCTCTGCCTGTTGGACTTAAAATGGGCACATGTGTGGCGATTTTTTTTTTTTTTTTCTCTTTTGTCACAGCCAAAAATGTCAGTCGTGATATTTGATGCCCTCAAATGAGTTTGAACACACAAACAATTGTTGCTTTGAGGCATCGACGTGCTCCAGTGAGTTTTCCCACAACATGTGAACCGCAGCATAAAACCACAGCCACACTCACAAAGGGAGAGCAGGCTCATTGTAACAAAGTGTGGCATGGAGAGGGAAAGAGAGACAGTAGACACAGTTTAGACCGTCAAATCAGGTTTCAGGAGGCTTGGAGTCTGATCAGATGAACGCTACTTCCTGTGTACACACAAACACACCCACGCATATGCACACTCACTAATATGCATACACGCATTACGTACGATATGTTGTTTCCTTTGCTCTTCCTCACCTTCTCCCTCCCCTCCATCCTCCCCCCTCAGGGCCCGGGCTCCTACATCATGAACTACTTCATGTACATCTACTGGGCCCTGTCCTTTGCCTTCCTGGCGGTGTGTCTGGTCAAGGTGTTCGCTCCCTACGCCTGCGGCTCGGGGATCCCTGAGGTGAGGAGGATAACCCTAACCCTGCACTTGATTTGATCAAATAAAAAAAATACATCAGCAGCAGCAACTCTACTAAGCTACTAGGCTTTAATTACACCTAAAAACCTTGATGCTCCAGTGAACGTGTACATCTGCCGGTGGGCCTTCACAATAAGAGTAGGCATACGGTAGTAAAATGTCAATTCCACTACAGGAGAGACTTGATGTTCTCTGCGAGGAGGTGGAAAAAAAATGTGCACATGTATCGGCAATCAGCCAAAAGAGTTGGAAAATATCAGCATATCGGATATCAGCAAGAAATCATCCCGAAAGGTTGTAAATACCAGTGGTAAACCTCCTGACGCCCCAGCAAATTCAACTCTTTTTACATTGCAGTTGGTCATGTGACATTTTTCCGACTTTAAGAGTACTGCTTGAATGCAGCGTTAGCCTATCAAGAGAGGCGATTTTGCTCAAAAAATAGAGATATTACCAAAGGTCCAGTTATTACCTAAGGGGGTATCTGACGATTCTCAGCCCTCACTCAGCCCCCAGCAGACTTTTATCTTTTATCTCAGCTCAAGTATAGAAACTGAAGTCCGCACTCAGCAAAGGAAGAAGAATACCAGCAGAGCGACCCGTTTTCCCAGCCAGCTTTACTCTTGCAACACTGAGTTTTAGTGTCAGGCTGTGTTTTGCTTATTTTTTTGATGAGGACTCACGCTGGGCTGCAACGTTGCACAAGTAAAGAACATGGATTCCCCGTTGAGCTAAGATAATATACAGCGCTTCATACGGCGTTCACCAGCTGGGCTAACATTCGCGTTTTCAAAGTTGTGTTTATGTTAGAGCAGCAGAAAGCAAAATCAAAAGATACAGCCTTTTAAAGCATGAAAACATTCAGTCAACTGTTGGTCTTAATGCAGAAAGAGTCAATAAGATGATAATAAGATTAATAATAATGATCATTATTTATATAGCACCTTTCATGCAGGGGGTGTAGCAAGTGCTGCATGGTAAAACCACACAATCAGTTGAATAACAAAGGCAGCAAAAGAGCAAATATCAATAAGATATATGAAAGATGGGAACACACAGAGACAGTAAAATATGCAAAAGCAAAGGAGGATATCAAAACAGTAAAATGCAAAAGAACAGAATAAATGAATAAAACCAAGGACGCGTGGTAGCTAAAAGCAGCGTTAAATAAATAAGTTTTCAGTTGTTATTTAAAAATGTTCACAGAGCCTGCATCTCTCATAGCCTTAGGTAGGGAATATCATAATTTTGGTGCATAGTTAACAAAGACTGAGCTCCCCATTTTCTTATTGACATGATAGTTTGTATAAAAAAAACAACAGCAGAGGATCTAAGAGGCGGTGAAGGATTACAAAACAACAAAGATATAGTAATCTAGGCTGGTCCCAAGCCACTGAGAGGCTGTAAACAAGCAAAAGAACTTTAAAATCCGATCCTAAAAGACACAGGAAGCTGGTGTGGATTAGCTAAAACTGGGGTGATCTGCTCTCTCTTTCTTGTTCTAGTTAAAAGTCTGGCAGCAGAGTTCTGAATTAATTGTAGTTTATCAATAGTTTGTTTTGGAAGTCCAGTTAGAAGACCAGTCCAGTCCTAATCTACTGCACAGGCCCATGAGTGGCTCTGCTTCCTCCAAACATGCAAGCCAGGGCTCTACATTAACGCTGGGGCTCGTTTAATAGCACCTAATATCCTGTGTGTTATTAAATCATCCGTGCACTCACTCGGCTGGTTGGTCGGCAGCCCCAGCAGAGTGAGATTAAACCGCTGTCAGCCTCGGTGACGCAGCCGGCGGCAAAGAGGAAGTTGAACGAGGTCTTTTAGGTAGAAGCTGCAGTGTCGAGGTTTGTGGTCTTTATGTAATCACTTCATCTGGCACTTCTTCTGCTTCTTCTTGTTAAGCACCCCCAAATTCAAAATGCAAGTCATGATGCGTGTCCCAGATAAAAGGGGGGGATGCGTCAGGGGCGTGCGTTGTCCCCACTAAATTCCCAACAGCGGTGACTGCTTGTCGTTATTGCCGCACAGGATTTTAAAGAGGTGGCCAACGGGCAATATAAAAAGCAATAATGGCGTCTTGATCGTGATCAATGAACGCACCATCCCAGTGCGCTACCTGAAACATGTCACGGGTGTAATACTGGTCAGGTGAACACTGGTCATCTGGTTCCCTGTTGGGTAACAAATGAGGTTACTCGGCTGTCTCTTCTGTGTTTTTACCCCCTTGATCTGTTTTATTATTATCCCAGAGTTCAGTCCAGGTGACGTAATGCATTTTATCCGCGCAGTTTAGTCAGGATTGCTGCAGGATATTGACGCTCTGTTTTATCCTCTCATTTTAACGGGCCGTCTTATCGATTTCCTGCGGGCGTCCTAAACTAGACGCAGCACAGGACATAAAAACTCAAGGTCTGTAATCGTTCGACAAAGTGGGACTCGAGTGGTTTGGTGCAGTTTGTGAGTCTTTTACGTCGTCACGCTCGTTACTTTTTGATGATTTGAAGAGTGTGTGTGTGTGTGGAAATAATTAATTCAGTGGGAGGGGAGTTGTGATTTGATCTGGCTGTGCTGTGGAAAGCCATTTTGAGGTGAGCACCAGCAGCTTTCAACATATTCTCTTTTGTTGCCATGGGAACAAGAAAGCTAAAACGGTGGCGAGGGCGACTTTGAGCCTGACGGTGACTGACGGCGATATCCAGAATGCAAGACATGACTGTGAAACGTCCTCCTCATTTACCAAAGTGATGAAAATTTGATATTGAGGTTTGAGATTTAATACCGCCTCCTGTCTACTACACACTAGTACTCAGTCACTTCAGCTGTTGTTTTGATGTAACTTGCATGGATGCCGTTTTCTTTTTCAGGATTTTAGACATGCAGGTTCCCTTCAACTGTCACACACTGAGCTATTTTTACATTTCTTGCGCTCTGTGGTCCTTAACACATCTGTAACCCAGGACTTTGACTGTAAGATGCCACAAAACATAACATTCAGTGGACTCTCAGTGAAGCTCAGTTATTGGGCAAAAATGTCATATTGGTATTGAAAATGTTATGCAAGGGAAATATCTGATATCAAAATCCCATGCAACATGAAACATGTCTGAAATAAAAGCTGATATTTTTGACATACAGAATCCTCTGTTTCTCAAATGTTGGAAAATGAAGTCGATACTTAAAGTTTTGCATTCAGTGTCAGGATTGATGTTGAAAAAGTGGTATCAGTGCATTCCCAATTTGTAGCATGTGTTTACCCTAACCTTTTTGCACGAGATCAGTTTAATCTCTTCCCGCCCCTCTCCACAGATCAAGACCATCCTGAGCGGGTTCATCATCCGGGGCTACCTGGGCAAGTGGACCCTGATGATCAAGACCATCACTCTGGTGCTGGCTGTGGCGTCCGGCCTCAGCCTGGGGAAAGAGGGCCCTCTGGTCCACGTGGCCTGCTGCTGCGGGAACATCTTCTCCTACCTCTTCCCCAAGTACAGCAAGAACGAGGCAAAGAAGCGAGAGGTGAGGAAGGACGATAGACTGGAAAGCACACCCCTCCTTGAGTTTGTTTGTTTTGCTGCTTCCAGGATTTTGTCGCTCCGTTTTCAACAAGTTGTGGTTAATGTTCGGCAAGAGAAGATCCTTTCAGAGTCTTGAAAAGTCTAGTACCAACAGGATGCATACGTTTTGAACACCAACCAAATTTGAAATTGGAAATGAGACCTGGAAAACATCTCAAATTTGAGCACAAGAACATGTTTTGGGATCTTAAGGGATTGTGTTTTATTATGGTGGTGTCTTTACCTCTGTTGCTGATGTCATCTGAGGTGCGTTTGTTTTGTTTGCTCAGGTTCTCTCTGCTGCATCAGCGGCTGGCGTGTCCGTGGCGTTTGGAGCCCCGATAGGAGGAGTGCTCTTCAGCCTGGAGGAGGTGCGGCTCATCCTGCACTCCTAAAGTTGTTTTATTTTGTTTGAAAGCTACCACCATTGTAAATTTGTTAATTATAGACACTAGGCTAATCAGATAACAAATTACCTTATTCATTTGCAAGCAAGGCAAAGAGCTGGTATTGTGTGGGATGATGGACAAAAATAAACACCCACTGAGAGGATTAAATCTCCCTTGGTGGTTTATTCACCAACATTTTAACTATGTCTTGTCTCCGCTTGTGCATTTGGTAATCTCTCCTCCAGGTGAGCTACTACTTCCCTCTGAAGACCCTGTGGCGCTCCTTCTTCGCCGCCCTGGTGGCAGCCTTCGTCCTGCGCTCCATCAACCCGTTCGGTAACAGCCGCCTGGTGCTCTTCTATGTGGAGTATCACACACCTTGGTACCTCTTCGAGCTCATCCCCTTCATCCTGCTGGGCGTTTTCGGGGGTCTCTGGGGAGCCTTCTTCATCCGAGCCAACATCGCATGGTGCCGGAGGCGCAAGTCCACCCGCTTTGGCAAGTAGCTCGGGTTAAATATTTTGACTGATTTAAACTTGGATATTACAGACAAGCTGATTGGGACATAAGAAAATAATCAAATGCCAGCATGGCTGAAGATTTGAGGACGAAAAGATGAATGGATGGCAGCTTGATCTTGTCTTTTCTCTTATGATCTCATGATCTATCTTTATTGGCCTGAACCTGAGAAACTTCAAACAGGGAGCTCAGATAAATGTATTTTAGTTTGTTAGATTAATTTACTTTACTGAAGGCAAATATGAAGACAAAATCCTTGTTTTGGCTTTGCATAAAAATGGCTCAATTACAACCAGAAATAAAAGACAAATAAAATAAATATATAACCAAGAGACTTACACAAACATGTCACAAATTTCAGAGAAAGCCCTTTCCAGACTGTGAGGCTAAGCAATAAATTTTCCTTAAACTCCTCTCTGCATTATCTGTGGCCATTACTCTTCTTGACTTCTGTTGTTGTCCCTGTTTTGTTTTTTGGGGGATTTTCTGCTTTGTTGCCCGATTATGGATCTCATACTGCGGTCATTTTCTGAACATGCTGCACTGCCTCCCATAGCTTGAAATCCCAGCAGGAGACGTACCACACTAAGACTACCTGGGGTCTGATGCAGTGGGTTATGTTTTGACTGTACCTTTGTTCCTCTTCCTAGGCAAGTACCCTGTTTTGGAGGTGATCCTGGTGGCGGCCATCACGGCGGTGGTTGCCTTCCCCAACCCGTACACGCGGCAGAACACCAGCGAGCTGATCAAGGAGCTGTTCACCGACTGCGGCCCGCTGGAGTCGTCCCAGCTCTGCCAGTACCGCAGCCAGATGAACGGGAGTAAAGCCTTCACCGAGACCCCCAACCGGCCGGCGGGGCCCGGGGTCTACGCCGCCATGTGGCAGCTCTGCCTGGCGCTCATCTTCAAGATTATCATGACCATATTCACCTTCGGTCTCAAGGTGAGGCGGGATCTTTGAATCTGGTGAGGGGGATTTGAAATTATAGAAATGAGTTTCACCAATTCTGGGTATGAGTTGTCACAATTTTCTCCAGCTTTTACCCAGAGAGTCTAGCATTGCAAAGCTTATCAGTGCAAAAAACAACTTGTCTTCCTCCAGGTCCCGTCGGGCTTGTTCATCCCCAGCATGGCCATCGGGGCGATCGCAGGGCGTATTGTCGGCATCGCCGTGGAGCAGCTGGCCTACTACCACCACGACTGGTTCCTCTTCAAGGAGTGGTGCGAGGTGGGAGCTGACTGCATCACCCCGGGGCTCTACGCCATGGTGGGCGCCGCCGCATGTCTGGGTGAGTCAGTGGATATCTGAATGTTGAGTGTTATTACTGTTTTGTTTTGTTGTTGGTTACACTAAAGAAGGGCTCTGCTAACTTCCCGCGAGCATTTGTCATTATTTTTGACTCTGTGCACCAAATGAGTAATCAATAAATTGAAAAAAATGATTGATTAAGGTTAATCAACAATGAAAATAATCATAAAAAGCAGCCCTAGTGTACAACTACCTGAATAGCATTGCTCCCAGTTTGCCTCTATGCCTTTTTTGAACAACATATATGCAAAAGTGCATCGTTAACACCATGACAAAAACATAACATTGTTTTTAATTTGGTTCATCGTCACAATCTATGCTCTGTAAAACTATAATTTTGAGCCAATATGTAATTATTAAGTAGTTCCACCAGTTATCAAATACGGAGGGCTGGATAAGAACGCTGATAATCCATCTCAAAAAAAGCCAGTATTTAATTATTAATATTTTAGTGTTGAGTCGTACTCTTGTTTCCCTGATCATACATGAGAAATTGACAGTATTGACAGCGAAGTGACAGGAGAGAAAACTCATTATGCAAGTTAACATGCATAATGAAACATGCTGATTTGCACTATTTTGCGCTGTAGGCGGCGTCACCCGCATGACGGTCTCCCTGGTCGTCATTGTGTTCGAGCTGACCGGCGGGTTGGAGTACATCGTCCCGCTCATGGCCGCCGTCATGACCAGCAAGTGGGTGGGCGACGCCTTCGGCCGCGAGGGAATCTACGAGGCCCACATCCGCCTCAACGGTTACCCCTTCCTGGACGCCAAGGAGGAGTTCACACACACCACGCTGGCCAGGGAGGTGATGAGGCCGCGTCGCAGCGACCCGCCGCTCGCCGTGCTGACTCAGGACGACCTGACGGTGGAGGAGCTGCAGGGCATCATCAACGAGACCAGCTACAACGGTTTCCCTGTGATCGTGTCCAAGGAGTCCCAGAGGCTGGTGGGCTTTGCTCTGCGCAGGGACATCACTATCGCTATAGGTAACTCCACAGGACAGGACAGAAGCACTGAAACATCTATCACAGTGTTTTTCACAGCATATTTCATCACAAAATGAGAGATGAAAAGAAAGGAAAAAATGAGAAATCCTCTTCTTTTACTGTCTTTTTCACAGGGAAGACCAGGCACTGTAGCATCAAAATGCCCAAATCAGAATTCTGCTATTTTCGTTGCTTGTGTTCATGATCATACATACATAAAGGATATTTTCTTTTAGAAAGAGGAAACTGATGTGCTAGTCCTTCGCTGGATTTCAGCTGGGTGCCCTGCCACAAACAGTAAACCACATTGTGTTGACAAATTAGGAAAACAGGCGGCACTCAAAAAGGACCACTTCATGCTCTGATCATTTTGTGGTCATGTTATTTTCAACCGTACACATCAAACTCACTGATAAGATTATCTATTTTTAAAAGCACTTTTGTTATCTGAAGGCATGACTATACAAACTTGCATCACAAAAGCAAATCTCCAAAATGACTCTGCATAAACAGACCTGTTGGTTGTTTTTAAAATGGCTGCGGCCTAGAATCTCAGATCACACAGCACCACAGTTACACATGGCAAGTTAAGATAAAGGGTTTCAGCTTTGGTTTATTTGGCGAGGGTGCAGTTTGTGCTTACAGTGGGTGATGAAGGGATTTTTTACTTGCACAATGTTCTTTGCGGTGAATCTACAGGTTGAGATTTATATATTTCTCAGTGCATAAGACAAAAATATGAGCTCAAGCAGCCCCGGCCCAATCAGAGCAGGTTTTAAAGGCTGCGTTACAGTGAAGGAATACAATTTCCTGAACTAATTAGACTTCTCTAGCCGCTCTGTTTGCCTCCGCCTGCTTCTTCGTCACATCTCCATTATTAATGTAGATCAAACATGTTTTGTGTTTTAACATCTGAAAGCACCGGTAGCCCTCCCTGCAGTATCACTATTAAGATATGCAGTCAAAGATATTGTGATGTTTGCTTTTATTCACGTCAGCTCTAGTGTTTATTTTCCTTTCTTTGAGGGCTTTATGAATTTTCTATCAGCCACCCTTCTCTGTCTCTGTCTCCTCTCTGCTGACAGGCATATTTGCTTTGCTACGTCCACGTCTTTGTTCCTGTGGCCACTCGAGAGGATTAATATCTGACTTTGGCCAAAAAAGGATGTCATTGATAATACTATCTCATAACTCTCTGTCCCGGCTTCCTCTCATTTCTTTTTCTCCTCCACTTGCCACCTCCCGTCCTCTCCCGACAGAGAACGCCCGTCGTAAACAGGAGGGCATCATGCTGAACTCCCGGGTGTACTTCACCCAGCACGCTCCCACCCTGCCGGCCGACAGCCCCCGGCCCCTCAAGCTGCGCTCCATCCTGGACATGAGCCCCTTCACCGTCACGGACCACACGCCCATGGAGATCGTGGTTGACATTTTTAGGAAGCTGGGGCTGCGCCAGTGCCTGGTCACTCACAACGGGTAAGTAGGAAACGGCGCGATGAGTGATGGAAGGAAATGTGGAGGACGGAGGATTAGCAGAAAAAGAGAGGGGGCGACTCCTTTTCCTTTCCTCAGTCCTCCTTTTTCTCATTTTGACGTTTGACTAACATGTCTAAGGTGACCAAAGAGCACACATGTACACACTGTGGTGTTGCATGGCCTCTCAAATCCCTGGATTTACCCCCGTAATCTGCATGGCCTGGCCTAACTGCTGTGCTAAACTCACCTGCATCCGACTACTGAGCAATAACGTGGTTTCTCCAGTAGTAGAGATTGAACTGCTGCAACCACATGACAGGTTACTCTGTTTGAGAAAAACACCCACGACAGTTGACGTCCACTTCTGAAAATGAGAAATGAGAAGGGAGTTTGCCGAGAAAGAAAACCGTAACCTTTGTTTTTGTTCCCTGTTGAGTCGATGATTTTTCAGATCATGCAAGATTAATTTAGAACAACGCCAGTCTTGTTCGTGCAGCGGGAGAAAATGATGACTGTCTTGTGATAAATTTGTTATGGATTCACTCAGGAAGCCTTAGACTGTCCCCCCAGACCTAGGGTTTTGCAGAGAGCCACCTGCTGGCGTGACACAGGCATTACAAGACAAATTACATCATGCAAAAAAAAAAAAAATTAAACTTTGGCAGAGAGAAGAGAGGTGCAGCAATTTTAATTACATCTTTACATTAATATTTTTTTAGTCACACATTTATGTTGTTTCACTCTTTCTTTTGACTTGATTTACTTTTCTGTTATATCCACAGAATAGTATGGTGCTCACACATAATAATAACAGGCATGATAGTTTATTAGTTACTTACTACACTATATTAGTATTGCTTACTAGTAAACCTTATAAAAATTTATTTGCATTACATTCTACTAAGTTTTGTTGTTGCTGTGTTGACTGATTATTATTTTTTGTACAATTAATTTATATTTTATGTTGATATCGAGTTAAGTTGTTTAATATTTTAAGTTATCCCTGTTATGTATGCTTTGTGCTGCTCTCTCTCTTTCTCCTTCTCTCTCTCTCTCTCTCTCTCGCTCTCTCTATTTTTGTTTTTTATTATTTTCGGCTGTTGCTAAGTAACGAGTGTGTGTTGCAGGATTGTGTTGGGCATCATCACTAAGAAGAATATATTAGAGCATCTGGAAGAGCTCAAGCAGCACTCGGAGCCCCTGGTGACTAGCCCCGCCCCCTTTTTACCCACATGACTCCCCCCTCCCCCCTTTCACACCTGTCTCTTAGGCTCCGCCTCTTAGGAGGGATGCATGAAACTTGGTGTGAATAGAGTATTGACAGTTCCCGGCTAAAAACGTGAAGCCGTCCTCCTCTTCCTCTCCTGTTTCACTTCTGCCTGTGGGTTGGTTTGGTGTGGATTCACCTCTAATGGAGTCGCTCATCATAGAGAAACATCCGTGTCACAGCATTTTCTGATTTCCATCTTAAAACGCTGGCTGCTTTTTTTTTTTTAGTTATGGATTTTCAGCTAAAGATTTTTTTTTTTTTTAAAGGTAAACATGTAAGCAGACAGATTGGGGTCCTGTAATGTTGGACCTCCATGGGAACTGTCACATTGATCGCTCTAGTCTAGTAGATTCCCTCACTGCAGCTTTGCAACCCATTCCCATTCAAACACACGTCTGTTATTAGCTTGAGTAGCGTGTGAGTTGCATCATGCTGGTACCCTGATAAGATATACATCAGGCTATATCTTTGTATTCTGTGTGTAGTTGTCATTTTATTATTTTTAAAAAGTACATATCTTAAAGTGATAGTTTAGGTTCTCAGCCATATAGTGGTGTCTCCTACTACATACAAGTCCAACAGATCCTGCAAGTTTGACCTGTGGTGAGAACGAGCGCTTCGCTTCTCCAAAATGAATAAAGTGCATTTGACCCAGAAAACAACACAAGTTTGAGCAGCTGAAAAAAAATGTTTTGAAGGATGTGCAACAACACATTTTTTGGGATGCATCACCGGCGCTCTTTTCCAGCCCTCCGTACTCGCTAACCGGTGGAACTACTTTGTCTCGGTATCACTACGCAGCGGCTTCACCCAGCATTTGCAAACAAACGCACAGGGCCGAGGGCAGCTTTTCAGATCTTTCAGACCTTTTTCTTTTTAGATGCAAACTGAGTTCCACCGGTCAGCAAGCAAGAGGGTTGGAAAGTAGCGTCAGTAATGAATCCCAAACGTGCATTGTTCATACATCTGTCAGTTAAAATCGTGTTATTTGCAGGGACCGGTGTACTTCATTCATTTTGGAGAAGTGTCTCGATGAAGCGCTCATGGAAGACGCTTCAAGTCAATCAAATCAGAAGAGTCAAACTTTCAAATAGTAGCAAATAGCACAATATGGGTGAGAACCTGATCTCTTTAATTGTGAGTTGCTTCAGACTTCTAAATATATCCTCCATATATATGTCAGATGCAAGAATGAATTATTTATTATTTGTAATTTTTTTCTCCCCCATCATCCCTGTCCCCCTTTACTGCAGTCATGTAGCCATGCCTGTTGTGCTTGTGTGTTTCCCCCTGCGCTCATCTGCCCCTCACAATAGTCAAACATTTCATTTGGAAAGTTTTCTACCTCAATTAACAACTGCTTTTTCCTCCTTTTTGTTGTTTTTTTTTTTTCTTTTGAAATCCCTCCTCTCTCTGTCGGCCCCACCGTTTCGCCCTGGGTCTCCACAGATCGATGACATCTGACCCGACTCGTAGTGCCGTCGCCTTAACAACCACTTGGCGAGTAGCTAGCCGCCCTGGGGAAGCGGATCACAGTTGTTGTTGTTTTGTTTTTAGTTTATTTTTGTTGTATTTTTGGGGGGGGGGAGGGAGGGAAAAGAGCTGTGTAGTGATATGTTTCATCGCTAATATCCCTCCCTTCAGCCGCCTCCATGCCCTCCTGGCAGTAGTACACCTGTAGTGGTAGTGAGCCCTGTGGTGCAGTGATGTTGTGTTGACTGATTCTCGTAGTGTTGTAGAGGTCTAGCTAGTTAGTGTGTGGTGGTGATATTATCCTGATCAAACAATAACCAGTCCCTCACACTTTTATTCCTCGTCACTTCCCTCCTGTCGTCTGTCAGTAGAACCTCCAAGCCGGTGATGTCCAGTCCTCTGCCGTGGAAGAGGGTGCAGGTTTTTATTCCACAGGATTCCTGTGGATCCTTAAAAAACTCAGAAAGTCTTGCAATAAATTTGATCAATTCAACCCCTAAAATGAAAGGTCCACACTAAAATGCTCTTACTCTGTCAGGAAATCAAAGAGCAAAGGCTTCTTTCCAGAGTAACCATTTTTTACCGATGTTCAACAGTCATACAGGGCAAAATCCATCATAGAGAAGGCAGGGATATGAATTTGTCCACTTGAAGAAGCGCCAGTAGACCAGAATGCAATATAGCCACAAGACATGATGAATAATCGCCATAGACTCGCTTTCTCTCTCTTGTTCAGCTAACAAGTTCACATCCCTTCATCCTCATCTGGGGTTTGTCGACTGGCATACTGGGAAATTTAGGGAATCACTAGTTCAGATAGAAGTAGGCATGGTAGATAGATGGAGAGTGGTTACGACAAAAATTAAATTTACTACATCAGCAAATGATGATGAGTTTAAGTTTATTTAGAGTCACAAATCAAAAAATTTGAGCTCTAAAGCTCAAAGGGCTTTACAGGCCCAGACATTTACAGAAACAGGACGACACACCCTGGCTTAACCATCGCAGCAGAAAAGGAAAAAAAAAAAACAGCCAGAAACCCAGAGATGAAACGGGGAAAAGGGGAAGAAATAAGAAGTAATAAGGGATTTTATATTTTCATCGTGCAGTGACAGGTTTCTTTGCTCTGCATGTCCACATTTAGAACAGGAAAAACTAAACCTAATGTAAATGAAAAGACTAAATGTATCTTAACAAATAATTCCATGCAGATTGTAAACCGCCTTCATGCCATGAAGGAGATACTGGAAGTCCAACTTGACAACTTGTCTTGATGACTTGAGAGTGTTCAAATGTTGGTTCAGGTCGTTGCAGAATTGTTGAACAGCTAAAAATAAGAGAGATTTACAGGCTAAGAGTAAATGCCCAATCCAGCACCAGCCTGTTGTTCAGGTGAACGGAATAAATGGGCATAAAAGCGTACCTCTAGTGACCTTTAACAAGTGTTACTACTGGCGGTGCGCGCTTGTTAAAGTCTTCTGTGTTGGCGACATCCGTGGAATAAGTGGGAAATATTGTGTGGAATCAGCAAATCCAGAGTTTCCAAGCAGTAAATACTACAAGGGAGCGATCGTAAATGTTTATTCCATGTAGGAAGCTTGTATTTATAGTTCTGATAATACGAGGTTAACGCAGTGTTATACCGCCCATTTAAGAACACACGTTAGCCTCGTTCAAACAGAGACAGGCTTTGTTTCTTTTTCATTGGTTTCTCAGTTGGTCTTAAAAACAAATCCAGGTCGTATTAAAGGGTCTTAAAACAGCTCATATTTGGCTTTAGGAAGCGACGGATACCTTTTTCCAAGCAAACACTTCACCGTTTAAGTGCACTGATTAGTTCCTTAGCTGCTGTTATGTTTGGCCGGAATAGAAACCTTGATCTTCTTCCATGACACAGGACTGGACCTCGCTGGCACAGAGGGAGCATTGCCTTCACCCCCTTCCACAACCCCCTGTCCCTCTGATGTAATTTGATCTGATCTGAGCCTGGTATCCCAAAATCTATTATCTCAGCACTGTGAGGTCTTTGTTTGTCCCATTGGCCTGCAAGCAAAACAAAGACGCCTCTAGATCTCAGCTGCTGTTGGGAAACCCAGGCCCGGTCTGTGTGGTGTTTCACCAGTGTTTCATGCCTCCTGCTGCTCCGTAGCCGTAGCACTAACCCCACAGCTCCCCTGCAGGCCGCAAGCCTCCCAGAGTCATATCTTCCCATCCAGACCTGGGTTCAAATCTTGTCTTCGGCCAATTTAGGTGCATCGCATTGGTCCTCAAGGGTTCAAACAGAGCTGATAGCGTTGTTACCAAAGTCTAAACTTGCCTTGTGCACCGGAGTCTAGTTGCCTGGCAGTATCAAGTGTTAAACAAGGCACGGCTGCGGTACTTCAGTAAGATTCAGAGCTATTTGGACCCAGCTCTGCACTTTCTCAGGTCTATAGTGAACAGACAGCTTCTCTTCACCACTGTTGACTCTCTTTGCTCTTCAGATGCTTCTCCTCACCTGACCTCAGACCGTATTCATGGCTGAATTCAAGAGCACACGTTGTTACTATGGTGATTTTACAAAAGTGAACATAGCCGTGCGATCAAAAACTGTTTTTATGATCTATCGCTCTGGAAGCATTTACGAGTCAGGCTCTGGATGTGCTCTTGAATTAGCAGGAATACTGTGACCGGGTAT
This sequence comes from Myripristis murdjan, assembly GCF_902150065.1. Lineage (NCBI taxonomy): Eukaryota > Metazoa > Chordata > Actinopteri > Holocentriformes > Holocentridae > Myripristis > Myripristis murdjan. The sequence continues at coordinate 12,010,667 of NC_043997.1, forward strand.
TTGGCAGTATCATGTGTTATCAACTGGAACCCAGGCTTGTCTGCTTGGGTTGGTAAGGTAAAGGTGTTCTGTAAGGGGAGAGGAGGAGGAGGAGGCAAATCTTTCACAAGACTCAGAAATTGGATGCGTCGCCATGAGGATTTTGATCACACTGCTCTTAGTCCGACTGTCCTTGAGAAAAACCAAGGAAGGGATGGTATCGTCATCGCTAGTTGACTGCTGAGAAATGAACCGAATCCATCTTAGTCTTAAGATACCAGACCAGAGTCGTTTGTGTCCAGTTCTTGCCAAAATTTGTTTCATTCCATTCAATCCAAGAGAGTGTTCTTGACATCTCATGGGTTTGATGTCGCCAACGGACACTAATCATGGGTTTCTTCACCAGTTCTAGCTGCAAAGTTATCAGGAACACAAACAAAAAACGAGAAATTAAAAGCAGGAGAACATCAATCTCCTGTCCTGGAACCAAAGTGGCTTCCCTGGCCTGGCTGTGACGATACTGTCCCCTCGTCCTTCCGTCTTAGATGATTTCTGAGTCCGGTGATGGCGATGTCTCCTCCTCCTCTGCTCCTCCAAGGTTCTGCCCTAAACTCGACGTCCTGCTCACCACTTCCTGTTTCCTCGTAGGATCCAGCTCACTCCTCTCACCAGGCTTCTGGACTGTTCTGTCTAACGAGAATCGCTCAAGTGGTGCCTCAAATGACACCCTACGCCCCGAGGCGTGCACCGAAATGAGTCCACTCGCACCGCCGTGCACAGATGGGGGCAGTAGGGTGCCGTTTTTGACGTGCTTACATTCCCTCACTACTCTCCCTTTGTTACTCACCTCCACTCCTTCCTCTAGCTTTTGCTTCCTCAGGGACTCATGTTTTTGTTGGCATGGTGACTATCACACCTCCTTGGATGGCTGATATGTTTGCCTTCAGGTTTGACTCACCTTTGTCACAGACCGATGTGTTTTGGTATTGCTGAAAGAAGCAAAGTTTTAGGCACGTGGTTACTGTCTTCTAACTCGCCGTGCTCTCTCTAGATATTTTATCCTTTATCAGGTCATGAACTTTTGGTGACCAGCAACTTTTTCTGACATCATTGATCAAACTTAAAGAAACAGTTCACACTAAAATACAAAAAAAAAAAAAGTTTTTTCCCCTACTTACCTCTACTACAGGCATCCAGATAGTTTCCGTGTGATTTGGTGAGGTTTCCAGTCCGTCTCCTTTCACCCCAATAAAATTATGGCAACCTGTATCTGTCCGCCTCAAATTTAAACTCATTGGGAGTCGATAGACTTATGGCCCTTTTCCACTAGTACCTACTCGGCTCGACTCTACTCGGTTTGAGAGCTTTTCCATTACATGATAGTACCCGGTAGCAGGTCCCATTTTAGGACCTACTTGGCCGGGGTTCCAAGCGAGCTGAGTCGGGCCGAAAATGTGACGTAAACGCCGTGCAGGCCACTGATTGGACAGGGAGTGACGACACATGAGAGCGACTCCTGCATGAAAACAAAACCCGGCATTTAAAAAACAAACAAAAACAAAACAAAAACAAAAAAAACAGCAACAGCGACTGTGCGCATTGATCATTGCTGAAGTTGCCATAGTCAGAAAATGACAAGCAAACCGGGACCGCGGTCAAATGAAGACGTGGAGACTTTTCTGTGCTTGGTGGCAGCCCAAAGAATCCAGAGGGAGCTGGATGGTGCGCCACCTTGCTATGACGACTCCACCCATGGTGAGCTGGTACTCAATTGTAATGGAAAACCACCTAAACCGAGTCGAGGCAAGTAGAGTCGAGCCGAGCCGAGTAGGTACTAGTGGAAAAGGGGCAATAGTTTGCCTGTGTTCTTCAGCAGGAAATAGTTCCTAACAAAACTCTCATCCAGCTCCATTGTATTGGAGTGATGGAAAACAGACTGGAAACCTCACTAAATCACACAGAATCTGTCAGTATGGTGTGAGTGGGGATGTGTTTCTATGTTTCTTAGTGTTTTGGGTGAACTGTTTCTTTAACCTGCTACACTACAATGTGATTCTGGATTCTGTTCCGACACTTTTCTGCCGTGCTTGCCAACAAAAAGATGATGTCGTTTCACTCTCTCTCTCTCTCTCACCCCGGTAGAAAAGCCACCAGCACTCTCTCACTGACTTGATCTCTTTCTCTCCTCCCCCCCGCTCCGTTTTCTCACTTCCTTTTCTCTCGTTTTTCTCTCCTCCCCCTCCTCCTCTCTTGTCTCCCCCTCCCCCCTGCAGGCGGCTCCTTGGTATTATCACAAAAAAAGATATCCTTCGTCACATGGCTCAAATGGCAAACCAAGATCCCGAGTCCATCATGTTCAACTAGTCCGCTCCTTCCAGGACGGCCGGGCGGGGGGAGACGACAGCGACGAGGAGGCGGTGCACCTCCTGGACGGATCCAACCTCTGACATTCAGACCCCTCCACCTCCCGCTCCCCTTCTCTCACCTCTGTAGACCCCTCCACCTCGCCTACCAAACACTAAGCTGACTGACTGCGGCCCCCTCCAGAGACTCAGAGAGTAGAGGAGCGCCCCCTACTGGCCGGGAGAGGCAAACAGACAATGACGAGAGACTCCGTTACCAATCGTTTGGCTGCTGAGGAGACGAGGAGGTCACGGGCGGACGTTCACACACGCAAGGAATGCACTTTTTCCGCACACACACTCGTACACACTCACACTTTTTGCACTCACATACATACAGTCACATACAAGCATGCGTTCTCTTTTGCAGGCACACACACACACACACACCGACACACACACACACTCACACACCTAGCCAGGAACAAAACAAATGGAAATGAATCTCCCTTCCTTGTAAAGACACACACGTTTGCACTCTTCATGCGCCTCACCCTTGTCCTGTTCTCCGCTGGGTTGCAGTGGACATTCGCCTGGCTGGGGGGGGTCAAAGGTCAGAATGATCCGCCGGGACGCGAGGAGGGACCTTGAGACTCCCACGAGTCGACGCCAGGCTCCCGGTTCTGTTTAAAACCCACCTTTCCTTACCCGCACGCCGCAGGCACACGCAACCCGTCCATCCTTCATGAAAGCATTGTTTACCTGTGAAATTTGTGTGTGTGCATGTATGCGTGTAAGTGTGTGTGTGAGTGCCTGTTTGTGTGTGTGTGTGTGTGTGTGTGTGTGTGTATCCCTAGCGCCTCTACATTCCAGCCAGGTTACCATGGGAACTCGGAGGACAAGCGCCCGCCCGCCTCCCCGAACATGGCAGCATTTCATGACCACGTCATGGCAGACGGCTGCTCCCTAGGTGCAAGTCAGTCCAAACGAAATGGCTTTAATGAATGCGTGTGTGTGTGTGTGTGTGTGTGTGTGTGTGTGTGTGTGTGTGTGTGTGTGTGTGTGTGTGTGTGTGAGTGTAAGAGAGAGAGAAAAAGATACAAAGGGAGAGAGATAGATGGGTACTGTATCTCAAGAACAAAAGTGTTCCCCCTCAGAAGGAAAAAATTGTGAATAAGACCTTTGTGAGTGTGTGAGTGTGTTCATTTCTGAGCCAAGTACGCCTGTGTGTGTGAGAGTGTGTGTGTGTGAGAGAGTGTGTATGTATGTCAGATGAGAGCAGGCACCTAGTCGCCTCCCCTCCGTTCACATGAAGGTGGGTGGAGTGTGTAAAGAAAACAAAAAAAAAAAAAAAGGAAAAACCGTCAAGGTTGAGTTCTTCTGTGTACTCTGTTACAGGAAAATAAAAAGAAAACTTCTTTTTTCTTCTCAAACTATTACTATTGCTACTACTTTTAGATTATTGATCTTGCTATAATCGAGTAACTTTTTACAGCTTGAAACAAAACAAGACTGGAAATCTGCACTGTTTTAAGTGAGTCGGTGGAAGCTGCTGAGGAGGAGGAGGAGAGACGTGATGATGATGATACTGCACAGACTGTGTGTTTGGACATTTTACTTTTTTCTTGTTTTGTTTTTTTTTTTTCTCTTTGCTGAAGCTGTGGCCAGATCTGTGGGAAATGTGTCCTGTGTTTTCAACCAACAACTGTCATCCTCCCTCACTTTCTCAGAGGAGTCGTCCTCCCTCTAAGCCCCGACCGACGTTGTTAACCACCTTTTAAAAATTTACTTAACCGCGTTCGAGCACTCCATTCGTCTTTGAAAGCATGAACCTAATGAACATTCAAAAATGGATTTCAGACACAAAACTCAATTTTTCCAGTTGATTTAGGAGCAAAGAGACTGAAAACCAAAATATTACGAAATGGAAACAAGTTGTGCTCAGAGGACCGACTCTGTCATAACGTGACGACTGTGTCCTGGCTCATGTCAGCTTTCAAATTCAAACAACAACAAAATATGTAAAACAAATAATATATTTTTTTAAAAAACGCAGGGAAAGTGACACAATTGACTGAATGACACTTGAATGAAAAATCAAAAATAAACAATCAAATAATGTTTCTGACAGTGACACACACTCACAAAAATGCCAAATTTCTCAAACAGTCAAATATCAGCAGTAAAAAAAATACTCTTTAGATGGATTTGATATTGGTTTTTAAACCCAATATTGGTCTGCAGGAATATTGATCCATCTCAAAAAATCAGAAACCAACACCACTGTTTACTTTGATGGTTCTGTTTTGTTTTGTTTTTTTAGCCTTGAAACTGAACATAATATGAACAAAATGGAAGATAAATGATAAATCTTGTGAATAAGTATTGTTTTGTTTTTTTTAATTACGGTCGACAAAATCCCAAGATGGGCTTCGCCTCGTCTTTAAGAATTGATAAATTTGCCTGGCATTCCCTGTCTGGAATCGCCTCTCCGGAGCTTCCAACCACAAAAGGAATAGGAGCAAGTGAGGAGTAGGGCATAAAATCGAGGCAAAAGTCAAAAATGGAGACCAAAAACAAAGACGAATCTATAAAAGAAGTAAACCTGCAGCTGTCAGATTTGCAGCCGAACCCGCTGAGGTGGAAGCCTCTCAGCAGCCTGACACAAAAGGCTCAGAGCTGTTTGCCTCTGCTCCTCAGACACGTGCACGGCCGCACGTGCATGTCGACTTAAACCTGGATTTTGGGCTCTTTCAGGCTCTTTGCTCCGCCACCGGGAAGGCAAACAGTCGCCCTACTTGTTCTCTCGTCAGATTACACCCCCGCCTCCCCTTTCTGTCCTTCTTATTAGGTTTCCATGATAACATCGTGCACCCTGCATCAACAATTCTCCATCCTTTCCACAGCACAGGGGTGGGTGTGTGTGTGTGTGTGTGTGTGTGTGTGTGTGTGTGTGAGACAAACAAGTGGGACGTGCCGCTCTCGGTTTAGAGCGCGTTCGACAGCTGCGTGACGGGACAGGACGGGGGACGTGACAGAGTCTGGAGGCGGGAAAAGGGTGGAGAATTGGGGGACAGACAGTAGCACCTTACCTGCAGAGTGAGAGCAAAAGTGTGTGTGTGTGTGTGTGGGAATGAGTGTGTGTGAGCGTGGGTTCATCTGTGTCCTCTGCGTTTGTTCTTTCCGTTGCAGTGACTGTCCTACTGTGGGTTAACAGGGAGAGCATCGTCTTTGTTAACCAGTGGTGTTGCCTAATAACATTGTATTTCATACTGATCTCGATGTTTTTCCTTTTTTTTAATTTATGGGTAGTGTTATTAGAGTTGTGCATTATTATGAAGAATTTTATGTATGATTACATTGATTGTTTGATTGTACATTTAAAAACAAAAATATGTAAAGATTAAATTTTTTTGTTTTAAATTAAAAAGGAAACATCCAAGTTGCAGCCGGTGCTTCTCGATGCTTTTCAGTCTGCAGCGTTTTTTTTCCAAGCCCGTCTTAAGAAAAGTGTTAAATCGACAAAAAGCCGTGTGAGTTTTAACAATTTTACTCATCTCACAGTTGGATTGGGTGACACGTTGCTTGAAAGAAAGCCAGATTTCTCAATATCAGTCAAATATCTGCAGAAAAACTACTTTTTCGACTGATGCGATATTGGTTTTTCACGCCGATATTGATCGATACTGACAGTCTGCAGGTATATTGATCCATGCATATTTGTTGGAGCCAGAAAATAGGAAAACAACAGAACTATTTACATTGAAAGTTGTGTTTCATCAGCCTTGGAAATTAACATAACTAGCCAAAATGGAAATAAATGATAGGACATTGACCTTCCAGGACTCCCATGACCCCTGGGAACCCCAATATGTGCATCATAATCGAAGACAAAACATTTTCCCCTATTTTATCCCAGATTATGAGGATATTATAAGACTCCCATTCTTGTGTTGTTGTTGTTGTTGTTTTTCCAGTGCTGCATAAACTCACATAGCAGCCTGGATGTGCATCAGCATCAGATGTCGACACTCAGTTTTGTTCCAATGGAAAAAAAAAAAATAATAAAAAAATAGAAAACATCCAGCGCAGTGGGGTCTGGATCATCCTGTCAGCTGTGAAGAGGCTTTGCTGCTGGCACCCGGGGGTGGGCGTGGAGCCGGAGGGAGGCCGGGAGTCCCTCTGCCAGCTCGTTTTCCCAAACACAGACCAGCCTTTGTGAGAGGAGCCCTGAGAGTTTGGAGGTAGAACAAAGGCAGAGCGGCTTGAAGTTGACTGAAAGAGTGTTGACTGCTCCCCGCCTGCCACACACACACACACACACACACACACACACACACACACACACACACATACACACACACCTCCTTCTCCTCCTCCTGTCCCACTGCACATTTATCATTCTTGCCCTGTCAGTCACCAGCCTGTGCGCATTGTCTCTCATTCACTTCCCTCAATACTTCAACACAAGCTTGTTTGCTTGGCCCACGCCTCGTGTGGAGCTGTGGAGTGAGAGTGACGAGGAAAAAGGAAAAAAAAAAAACAGCAGGAGTTCCCACACTCACTCCAAAATCAAATCCAAAGACTTTCAAGGCCTTGCTCGGTGTAATTTGCAATGTTAAGAATTGGATTTGACTTCTGTGGAGGCTCTGCAGGTCATGGTTTTCCGCACGCAGTTGAACTGAGGTCAGCCGGGCTCGTCTGTAGACGCTTGAAGACGTTTCACTTTTCTACTCTGTGTGGTTAAGGCTTTGACATGGAGAGCTTATTTTGTTTTATGATCTTGTCCAGCCAAATCCCGCTGACAAATTTTGAAACTGCAGCCAAAATATCCTTCATAAGCACAGGCACCTTAAGCTCCAAGCTCCTCTTCTGCAAAGTGAAAACCATTAAAAAAAAAAAACGAAATCAGGAGTCAGACTGACATGTTATTTAAGCAAATCCACATAATTTACATAAATGAACATGGTTATATTTGAGAACTGGGATGGATTAAATAATTTTGCTCGTATACTGTAAAAGTAGGTTACACTGCCTCAGTGCAGATTGTTAAGACTCAGCTGACAAAAAACAGAATATGCAGGTAATCTGTGAATCAGGCAGACGATGACAGGCTACATACTTTATCCTTTTTGTGTTTTTTTCCCATTTTTTGCCTGCTGAGTTGATCCATTTCTTCTGAAAAAAAACAACAACTGGTATTTATCAAATCCTCCAACCTTTAGAGATTTTAACGGCCCCATAGGAACCTGCTGTATTCTAGCTCAGCGAGTTTCTGATGTAAGCCGAGCTGGTGTTCATAGTGCCCGTGGTCGCCATGGTAACCTGCCTGTCGTCTCTGCTGTGACAGAATGGGGATTAGAGAAATGGATCTGCTAACGAAATTAGCAGCTTTCAGCTTTCTGACAGTGACTGAGAGAGGAAGGGCAAAACAGGCAGACTGCAGGAAACTGGACTGAGCGGTTGTGTGTGTGTGTGTGTGTGTGTGTGTGTGTGTGTGAGGTGGGGATCATAATGATAAATAAATAAATAAATAAAACTTGACTTAATACAGTGAGAGACGCTGTGGGAGCCAGACATGACATGGCATCACTCAGGTTTATTGTGTTGAAATGATTAGCTTATCAACAGAAAAACGATTATATTTGATAATTGATTGATTTAATCATTTAGCGATTGAAAGTCTCATTCACCAAGATAACTTCAACGTTTAATTTCCTCTGTGCCGGGTGTGTCTGTGTGTGAGATGAGGCGATAAAAATGACTGGCCAAACGGTGGAAATCAACAGCAGTTCCTTTTTATTCCACTACAAAAAAAGAGGCATCTCAAGAGCACCATGTAAAGCAGAACAATGTCCAGTTGCTCTCCAAACCAAACCCACTGGACTGTTAGAGCCAAGCAGAGGAAGAAGGAAAAAAAAAAGTCCTTTTTTTTTTTTTTTAGTCCCAGAGACTGCGGTGCATCTCTCTCCTCTTCCACATGCAGCAGAGTGCACAGTACTGGAGAGCCTCAGGAGAAGCAAGTCGAGGCCAGGGTCACGCTGGACAAATTAAATAAGAAACTAAAAAGAGCACCTGATGGAGGAAAATCATAGGCAAATCTTTTAAGGATCATAATGTGTGGCTGTAAGAAAGCAAAAAAAAAAAAAAAAAAACTAGTTGTGCACGAAACAATATCACACCACAATGGGGAATAATATAATAATACTCAAAGGAAATAATAATAATAATAAATATTTGGGCAATAGTGGCTGTGACCAGAGGTGTTTGTTTGACCCAGTGAGGAAACATACAGAGGTTTACTTGGCTTGCTTTTCTCTCTTTTTCTTTTCTTTTTTCTTTTTTTTTTTGTAAATGTAAGTCTTACAATCATGAAACTGTAACCATAGAAGATACTTTCAAATCAAGCTTGTTTTTTTTTTTGTTTGTTTGTTTGTTTGTTTTTTTCAGTCCAGCATGCATCTTTAGGTAAGCAGAACATTGTACAATGACAGCGGATTGCCTGTAACAGTAGCTGAGTGTGAATTCTCGAGCGAACGAAGGTGGCTTAGCTTTCATGGTCTGGAGATGGCATGAAGACCAGCTTGAGGCAGATTTGTGGAGTCATTTAGTCGTATAAACCCTAAGTAACTGTAAGAAACTAAAAATGCTGTAAAACCATTCTCCAAAAGAGTGAAGTCAGTAATTAAATAAGTCTGTGCTGTGAAAAAGTCAACAGATAAAATGACCCTTTACAATTCTTTGCTTATTACATTAGTATAATAATAATGATTACCCCTCCCACGTACATTCAAACATGAAAATTCATAAGAATGAGAAATGACGCTCAAGTATCTAAAAACCTCGATTTCTCCATAGAAGAATCTACAAAGGAAGGTTGTAGGAGATTGTTCCATTCAGAAAAAGATAAATAAAAATGTGATTGCTCCGATCCAAAATGTGAAATGAAAATCATATTATTTACTTTTTTTTTTATTATTATTTTGTTTTTCTTCAAGTGGAAATGCATAGCAGGATAATCCATCCTTACCTCAGAATTGGTTTGTTTGTTTATTTGTTTGCTTACTGATTAGTTGTTATTTACCATGTTGTTTCATTACACATGGCTCTCATAGAACACCTGGCACGGGGGCCTGTTATTGGCTGCTGCCGGCTCCGCCTCCCCCTCCTCCTGCTGGACATTCTGCTCTCCTTCCGCCTCAGGCTCCTCCTCCTGGTGAAGGGGAGCCAGTGGTGGAAGAGAGGAGGGCGTGGCCTCTGGCTGGGGCGGGGCCTCTATGCTGCAGTACCCTCCGATGGCCAGCTGGGGGTGCACCGACACCTGAATGGCGATGTGCTGCGGCTGCTCCTGGACCGAGGAGTTGTCTGAATCGGCGGCAGGGGATTCGCTGCGCTCCCTCTCCCTCTCCCTCTCCTGCTCCCTCTCCCGCGCTCTCTCCCTCTCCTGCAGGATGGTGAACAAGTCCCCCACCCCAATAGAGGCCACCCGGCCCCCCGTGTCGCGGTGTCCCTCTGGGGCTTGCCGGACGAAGGTGTGCCTCATCTCCTCCACCCCCACCACCTCCAGGATCTCCTCCATGAAGGTGCGGCAGTTCATGATGAGCGGCGGCAGCGGGATGCTGCGGGCCAGCTCCTCGATGTACCGCGCAAACTCCATGGTCTTGAACTGCGTCACCTTGGCCAGCTCCAGCGTCTTGGCGGAGGTGATGATGGGGATGCGCTTGGCGATCTCGAAGGCCTTCTGCAGCTTCTCCGCTCCCTCGGTGCGGAAGAACTCGTTGATGGCTTTCTCCGTCTTCTTCAGGTGGCTGCTCATCATGCAGAGGCGCGTGACGTTGAGGGCCATGATGATGGTGAAGGTGACCAGGCAGACCACCATGTAGTAGACGCCCATGTCGCCGTTGGTGAAGACCACGCGCAGCGTCACCGTGCAGTTGGACGTGCCGTGCACGTTGGATGCCATGCACGTGTACTTGCCGCGGTCCGCAAACTCAATGCTGGTGATGTTGAGGACGCCGTTCTCCAGAAGCCACCACTTTCCACCTGCAGACACAAAGAGGGGGAAATGGAAACAGATGTTGTCCATTAGACAAACAGTAAATAAACACAGGCCACCTGCCAAATGTTTGGCACACTGATTGTAAATTATCTAAATATGTGCCAAAAGGGAAACACTATAACTTTGTGATCCATCATCCATGAAAGCTGTGGGACAAATAGCTGTAGTTAGTCTCATCAGTGAATTAACCTCATTATAATGGCAGGTGAACACATTCATCATGCAGCTCCTACCGAAAGTCAAAGTTCATGTGCTCAAAAATCCCAATATGCATCATCTCTCTCCTGTGTGATTTCAGGGGTGAAACAGTTCTTCTTTGCAGTCGTTGCTGTATGTTTGCAGCTGTTTGCTGCGGCCTCCGATTCTCTCCAAACTTGCCAACACAGCACCTCTTCTCCCAGAAACTGAGACTCTATTTAAAGAATCTGCCAACTTGTGAAAACGCATTTTGTTTTGGCACGCAGCTGTGATTCATAAAAAACGATAAAAAAACAAAAACAAAACAAAACTAAGTGCCTCTTCAGCCACAATTTATTATACGATGGAGAGGTTCCACTGAATGATACGACCCCTTGGCACTGTGTTGTGTATCGCTGCAAACACAATGTATGATGTCACTCCTGTGCTGAACCAGCCTCCTAGTTTTGTCCATCACCGGCTCTGAAATGTAAATCTGCGTACTGCAGTTTCAGTTTGTTTACACATCTTCTTAAGCCTCTGCTATCAGATAAATGTTACTTAGTGATTTTCAAAGGAGAGATGGAGCATGGAGATGTTAGGACCGGAGAGCAGGCAGCAGCCTTAATATTCCTGCCATGCCTTCAAATATGTAAACAGGTGGTGTGCTGTGGCGGCGCCCCATCTGGAAGCACCACCCTGTGTAGCGAGGTCTCAGGGAGATAAACGCCACTAATCAAAACAGAAGCAAATCTATTTAAATGTATGTAAGCTAGGTGAGGTAAACACATGCAGGTGTGTGTCGGAGGGCGGCTTCAGGCAGAGAATACAATGTGTAACAAATCGGCTTTTCACTCATTCATCCACAACAGCGTTTGTGAATGCAGTGATGTATCTCACACATTCATGTTTGCCCTTATCCTCCTCTCTTTGCACGAGGCTTGAGCAGATGATGGATCAGATGCTGTCAGATTTAATAAATGAATCTATATACCCCGGAGTGTAAAATCATGTTTACATTATATTTAATTCACTCTTATCCAGGGCGACTTCCACCGAGTGTCACAGTAGATTAATTTCAATTCAAAGGATTATTAAGTGAGGTTGTAAAAGTGGGGAGAGGTAGAGGGATGATGAGGACTGGGTAGAGAAGGAAGTGGCAGTTTTCAGTGGAGAGAGGCCGTTTTTTTAAATCCTGTGTTATCAAGATTTAATCTTTGGCTCTCACCGTAAAACCAGCCATGATTTCTCCCTTTTAAGATTACACACAGATACGCAGACGGTACTCTTTTTCTATTTTAAAGCTACCAAATTAGCAGGCCAATTCCTACTAAAATGTGTGTGAGGGTGGAATCATAGTAAATCCCCTATTCAGCAGCGTGCGTGTGACCTTAATGCAGCTGCAAACTAACATGTTAGACAAGATTTCTCATTCCATCCAAATCGGGCAAATCTTTAACATCAGTATTTCATTTCTCTTCCTGATTTTATTTGATTTGTGTAAAGAGCAAAATCACGGAGACAAAATTATAGCCAAGGGGATTACAAAACATATCATAGCAGGATTTTTTGGCAATATCATGCAGTCCTGGTCTTCAGCTACCACTAATTCAATCCAGATCCTCCTCAGCTACTGTGTGTGGGAGGAAGGACGGGCAGATTTCATAAAGAGGCCCGCAGAATGTGAGGCTAAATCTGCAGCGGGCTGAGGGTCTGCTGAGAGAGACGAACCAGGATGAGACAGAAAAATGAACATTTCTGCTGCCTCAACGCATCTTTCACTGTGTATCTGCTGGAAAAAAAATGAATGGGAAGAGGAAACGTAGCCTTGCTCACAACAGCGGTGCACACATCCGCCTTTTCTTGTGAAAGCGAGATTTCTAATTTTACCTCCGCCTCTTCCCCTGTGTTGTGATTGAACTGTCATACGACTGATGTGCTGCCCACTACTACATGTGTGTGGAAACCAGAGGGAGGGAGGGAGGGAGCGAGCGAGCGAGCGAGCCGGTCCATGTTAATATACAGACACAGAGGAGAAATTTAAAGAGACAACCGTCTGCACTGAAAAACCAGGCTCATGTCCAAGTCAGGGCAGATTTACCACAGTAACCATCGTCCACTGTGGTAAAAAGTCAAGCTCCTCCTTTAATTACATTCCTCCATTTGGCCAGAGGGAACAGCTCTTAGATGAGTGGTTCTCAACTGGCGGGTCATGGTCCAAAATTGAAGTGCAAGCTGACTCTGTGTGGACTGCAGACATGTGGGTCCACTTGATAAAAAAATTAAATTAAATAAAATTTAATTTACAAATTATAATTCATGTGGAGATAGTTGTTTTTCTTTCCATAGCCCATTGTTACATTCCTTAGTCAATTGACTAACTAAACATACATGACTATTAATAAAGCCTTAGGCCTAACATAGCAACTATTGTCCTGTTACTATTAGGCCTAGCCATGTAATATTGCTGTTTAGAGGAAGGAACAAAAAAAAACAAAACCTTTTGGAAGCTTGATTCATCCCTATTCCCTATTTTCATTGCACTTCCATGTTTATTTTGTGCTTTAACACATAAAAGCATTGTGGATTACTGCATTCGACCTCCTGCAAAATAAAAGTGAATGGCTCTTAGGTTAGCCTGTGTGTGCACTAAGGACAAATGTGGGCTCCTACACATTTGAGAACCATTATCTTTGCTGGTATATGCCGTTATGGGGTATATTTGTTTCCTCGCGTTCTTGACAGCAAGTTTCAACAGGTCGGCTCACAGGAGCACCCAAACACCCAGCCCTACAGTCAGCATTCCTTCTGAGGGATCGCAGGTGACTCACACAGTTAAAAAACACCGAAAAAAAAGCCATGTTGAATTGCAAATTAAGCACACAACTAGGTCTTTTATTTTCACAGCGAGGCAAATAAAAATGACGTATTCCAGTATCACACTGTTTCTTTCAAATTTAACTGGCACTGCCCTGTCATCACAGCAAGAAAATTACCACTGCTGCCAGACAAAATGTGAAATTACAACAGTACAATTTAGCCAAACTGTTTTAGACTTCATGTCTTGTAATTAACCCAAGAGAAAACTATTTTAGCACAACAGCTTGTACTAAAACTATTACTACAAGGACTAAAACATTTCCTAGCACTTGTTGTCACGCTTGTTTACAGTTAGCCGAGCCAGGTTAAAACTATCCTGCTCAATAACAGTCAAATCAAGCTACCCATTTAACACACACACACTCACACACACACGCCTTTCTATGTTACATCACCAGTCAAGATCTCTGAAATCCAGTGCTGTGTAAAGTGACCTCGCTTGGCTTCATTATTAATGTCAGTATTGTATCCTAATTCTACTCTCTGTGATACGGCGGAGTGTAACTTCCTTTGTTTAAATGGCATTCTCCACTAGTGTTGTATCCTTGCCAAGTGTAGTCTCTGTTTCCTGGTAACAATATCAATCAGTGTAACTGTAATGCCACACGGGTCAAACATGATCTCCAGCCTAGAGGAAAATGTCCTTCATGGTGGTAGAGCCGATACTATGTCAACGTGACCCATGGCCAGTTCTTATTGGGATAAGCATGGTTATTCTTACATAAACTGCATTCATAACGTCAATCAAAAATCAGTTCCATCTTTCCAGCAAACTGGCCTTGAAGGGAAGAGTTCTTTTTACCCGAATGTAGACATGTGACACTTTGCCACTTCCTGTGGTTGATGTCAGCATACCCTGTGTATCTGAGACCAGCTGACATCAGGCGTGTTTGCATTTTCTCTGTATTTTTTCTCTATATATTGTGATAGGCACATCTGTGTTATGCAATGGATATCTGGACTGACTGTACTGAAAAACAGATTATTATACATTTTCTACTCTGCCTTTGTGAAAATGACTCTTTCCCTATTCTGTGGTGGATGTATTCTTCGAATAGTTGAGTAACAACCAACGATGCCTCTACCGGATTCTTTGTCAAAGTGTCCTTGAGAAAGACGCTTAACCTCAACCTGTAAGCTTCTCTGGATATGAGCTTCAGCTGAACACCTGATATTTAACTTTAAAAACACTGAACTACAGTGATTGAGTATCATTAAAGCAGGGACTTTGGTGCTGGATTTATGGCAACTGCCAGCAAACATGAAATGTCTTGAATCAAAGCATGAAAAAAAAACTGGTGATCTAAGAGAAAACTACAAACGGCAACTCCGTTCTGTCAACTGAACTGAGCTTCATTAAAGTAGGGCTAGGACAAAATCAAATATATCTTCATATCATAACTGTAACAATATTGTAGGGATAACCATTGGTGCTTTGAGATATTTACATAAGACATGTTTGGTAAACAATCACTAGTAATGTGGATAAGATGACCAAGAAGGTAGAGGCAAATAAGAGAACAGATACAACAGTCTTTCCCAAATCCCAGACAACATCTAGTTTCTATGGGTGTAAAACCGAACTGTCAAAAAAAAAGAAAAAAAAGAAGTCTAACACACAATACACCCTACAAAGTGACACTTGGACCACCAGGCCAACTGAGTTACCTGACACTGAGCGTTCATTGTATTTTGAACTGGAGATGAAAAGTGCCGTGTTACAAACACATCCACTGTATGAAAGCCATACACACACTTAGCTGATGAGTTTGTTTAAAATTTTCTAAGTAGACTGATGTTTTTTGCAAATAAGACAAAATACAGTGAACAATGGAAATGGTAGTCTTCCTAATCTACAAAACAAACCAAGCCAAAACCAAAATGGTAAATCCAAAAAGCGCAAAACAAACTGAACCCTGGGTTAATTGAACTGTTATATCCCTACTAGACTCATATCACAAAACAGATATAGGCCTAGCCTAATATCCATATAATATCACCCAGCCGCTAAACCAAAGATTCACAGCCCTATATGATACTCCACTGCACTGGAGGCTGATAAATTTATGGACAAGCTGGCAGTGCTGGTGCCAGAGACAGAAAGAGGCCAGGTAAGTGACAGTATATCCCCTGAGGCTTATCTCACCACTGGTCTCGGTGTCCAGACGGTCTCCATGGGAGTTGAACCACTGCACACTGGGGAACGGGTTTCCGGTGACATTGCAATCAATCAGCGCGCAGTTCCCCTCCCGGGCAATTATCTGGCTCACTTTCGTGAACACAATGGGGACAAATTCTCCATCTGTCAAGGTGCCGTTCCCTGTGCGGTTCCCCTCTGTGTCCTCCGATAAGGCCCCGGCGGTGTGAATGGCCATAAGGGACACAAGGATCCGAAAAGCATATCCACAGGCCGGCTGCATTTTCTCCGACTGTCGGTGTGTCACCCAGGGGGGAAGAGAGTTTGTCATTCGGCCTGGGTCTCCATCCTGCACACTGGCTATCTCTTGATAGTGGTGGTGGTAGTGGAAGGCAATTTGGCATTCAGCTTTGTGGCTGGAAACATCTCACTGGAAAAAAGAAAAGAAACTAATTGGCAGTTGGTAGTCATTGGTAGTCAGAGACAGCAGGGCAAAACAAACGTGCATGTGAAGACTTTATAATGCTGTGCAGCAGGAACAAACTGATAAGGTACTTCTTTGTTTTTCTTTTTTTTTTTTTCCTTCTTTTTTTTAAGCCACGTGGCAGGTGATTATCCGACTCCCACTCATGAAAAACAGCTTTTGTCTGGACTACATGCAAACACAACATCAATACCAAGCTTTTAGGCTGCTATGACAGCCACGCTGGCAAATGGCATGTACCGTACATGTTCATTTTCACGCCTAGTTAGCGTTATAAAAACCCATTACATTCACGATTTCACAAATACACAACATCTTCAGCACATTGCCAATAACGTTATCAATTAAAGAACCTTTCCGACCAATTTCAAAATAAAACAGAATACAGATGAACATTTAAAATAAAACACATAACGCAGCTACACCATGCAAACAGATTTCTTTTACATTTCTAGAGCTGTAGTGGAAACAGCTTAACTCAATTCATCCCCTATATTCAATATAAGACATTTTAAGATTTTTTTTTTTTTTTTTTTTTTTAAGATTTGCACCCTTCCCTGCTCTGGTTATATACTGGATTATGAGCCAAACAGCAGCATATTACAGACCTTATTACAATCTGTCTCTGGTTATTAGCACACATCGGCCTGATTAATGCGAAAACAACAAAGACCCCCGCGGCTATGAAATAACGGAGCGCTGTGGCTCCGTCTATTCCGTGGAACGCGACGACTTCGCGGCTTAACACTGACATTAGTCACTAACGGTGGACCCATCTTCCACCTATGTGAATCAATTTCAAAAACCACAACCCTATTGAATAGTCTAATGGAGGGGACAGTCTATAACCTGGTCTCCTGTGAGGATGTTGTCATCAATTCGCCAACTCAAACATCGCCGTGTCTATACAGAACACAGTCACGGTAACCGGCTATGTGCTGGAAGGACGTTTTTTCTATCACGGGACGTTCTGGGCATAACAGTAGTCCTGCAAAGTATTTAGCGCTATTGTCTTGATATTAACGAACTCCAAAGATGCACATAAACCATACCTATGGTCGCAATTATCATTAACGCTTAAACGTAGCGGTTGTCGATAAACTATTGTGTATAAAATCCTGAATTACCTTGCTGACAGAACTCGGCGAAACAGCTAACAGCTAGCGGTGATGTTAGCTAGCTAGCAGATCCCGCAAATTCAGAATCCCGATGATAAACTCCGACTATTTTGCGGGTAGAGCCGTTCTCCTCCGTTTGAAACCCATACGTTTTGGTTGAAAGACTGTTCACGACAAACACCGGGGTTGATGTTTTCCGTCGGCTACATTAAAAAAAGCAAAAAAAAAA
The DNA here is from genome assembly GCF_902150065.1 of Myripristis murdjan. NCBI lineage: Eukaryota > Metazoa > Chordata > Actinopteri > Holocentriformes > Holocentridae > Myripristis > Myripristis murdjan. Next base: position 12,028,072 of record NC_043997.1, read on the forward strand.
AAATGATGCTATTTGTCCGACAGCTCCATCCTGCAGCCGCTGGTGGAGTGGTGGTCCGCTGAGCTCCGGCGGCTCTGGACTGACTCCAGACTGGGTGGCAACACCTCCGAAATCCCACTGAAGCGGCTGCTTTAGTACAATGACAGCGATTATTATTAAAAAAAAAAAAAAAAAATCTACTGTTAAAATAGGTGCAGATGTCTCTCTATGTGGTAATTAACACCAATGATAATAGACAAACTTTTTTAAATGGCAGTCTAATAATCAGTATCTCACTGTAAAGTAATGTACAGTCAATATGTCAAATACCTGAGGTTCTCAAACCAGGGTCCACGGGGGAAATCTTATATATCCGCATTTATTACATTCCCCGTATACCAGAGACATGCCATATCATGTAATACATCTGCAGTCACATATGCACCCCCTTTTGGATGTGGTTATATATGTGCCGCCCATATAGCCTGTGATATGTTTTCATAAAATGTGCATATATGAAAACAATGTGAGGGAAGCATGTATTTTAAATATATGTCAGACATATACAGTATGCCCACGTGTGAACATGGGGATGTTTAATATAATGGATACAGAATATTGCCATGTATACACCATATTTGGAAATCCTACATATTAGGGCTGAACTATATATTGATATCATATCGTTATCTAGATATCAACAGGTGAGATATTAATATAGAAAAAGGCAGTGATATGGACAATATCAAATTTATGGTTAGGGTTAGTCTAAGACAGTGACTGATGTGTTCTGATCAATAAAATACTTGGTGAAGTGACTGCATTTTCTACATGTGTTTGGTGTATTATGCTGTTTTTTGAAGAATGATTCATTTCCACTGTTGCTGCACTTAACATTTTAAAGAAGTCTGAATCCAGTCATATTGTACATCATATTGCTATCGAGATATTTGGCTTAAATATCGAGGTATGAAATGCTGTCCATATCGTGCAGCCCTACTACATATATGTACATACAAGGCTACTCTAAGTTCAGTTCACAGCAGTAAACATTAAGACAGGAGGATTGTTTTCACTATAAGCTTCACAACTATCAGAAATTGACAGATAAGTTATGTGATTTTGCACCAAGTCAGATGGCATCCTTGGGATAAAATGTAAACCTAGTCTGTGGTCTAATTCATATTGCTATGGGGGGGTCCTTGACAAAAAGATTTGTCCTCATCAGAGAGTTTTGCTGTATTTTTCCTGCAGCCTGGACAGCGGAAACTTAAGAGGTTGAGCTGCAGGGTCTGGGAAGCTTGCCAGCTTCCATCAGCCTCTGCAGAAGATAGATCGGCTTGAAAACCTCATTCACATAAAGGCTAGTTAAGTGTAAGGGCAATTCATTTTGTGGTGCAGTGGACCCTTTCACTCACACACACACACACACACACACACACACACACACACACACACACTACATTAAGACAAGATAGCTAGTGTTGCGACAAATAAAGGACCACTGTCAAAACAAATTTCCTTTTGCATTTATTATCAATTAACAATCAGGGACACAAAAAGCATGGAAGAATGCTGGAGGAGCACAGCAAACATCTGAAGTGACATCAAAAAAGAAACTTTGAGACAAAAAAAAAGAGAACCAGGAGCACGTGTAAAAGCAAAGAGTTATCTGGGTTATCTGCGTGTGTGTCAGATTGGATGACTGACTGACCTTGGAGCCGCAGTAAAAGTCAAAATAACACACTCCACAATGTGCAACAAGGCCTCTGCAAACAGTCAATAACTGTCAATAACACCGCCGCTCAGGACAGAATAGTATGGACATAACCTCTTTGCTCTTACAAAAAACACTGCATGCTTTTACAATCGAAAATGATCCAGATCATTCTCAGTCTCTGGCTTTAAAATAACCGATTTTATAGCCGAACAAAGCTGGGTATGTAGTTAGAGGCAGACATCCAGGTAAATGTGTAACAGACTAAGCTGGCTCCCCGTCCCTGTTATCCTTCATGGATGAATGTTTCAGCTGCACACAAACACTCCAACACTATAAACACACTGGCTTTGACCGCTACAAAAAGTGCTACATACACGGGAGGGTTAATATGTAAAATCCCACTCTTTTCAAACGGTATTTTTATGCGATCGTGAACCATGCGGCCTCCAAGTAAAATGATGAGACAGGTGGAAGACGTGCTAGTGTCACAGGATTAGCTTTTTTTCAAGTAACCTTATTAGAAAAAAAAAATCATGTCCGTTTTTCTCTACTTGAATTATGGCTTTTTAAGGTCATCAGGAATCAAAGAGGTAACATCCTTCACGAGCTGAACATGTGCGATCGAAGCTGGTTTAGGCTGTAATGTAAACTGTAAATGTCAAGTTAAAAATCAGCGTTGAGGTACACCATTAAAGAAATCACAGCCACATACCTTGATATTTTCACCCTCTGTGGTCAATAAAATGAGAAGCAGAATCTATTATGTCAAAAGCTATGATTGTCCCAATGCAACTACCCACCACCCCCCGTCACTGACACGGTGCAAGAGCATTTTTTCTTTTTTCAATATTAACTTGCTCAAGTTGTACAGTTTCTCATCCGTTCAATAATCGACAAACTGTTTTGTGCTTCTTCAAGCAAGTTTTCTTATCTATCACATACTCTCAGTGGCCACTTTATTAGGTCCGCCTGCACAATCTAATGCAATCCAATGCAACTCTTCTGCCATAAAGTGTCCTTTTCTGCTGCCTATAATGCTCAGGTTTTCTCTTTGTCACAATAATAGAGGTGTTCATTCACTTCTGTGTTTGGCATTGAGCTCATAGTTAGTGCTGCTGTTGGACTGGACTGCATTTTACTGAGAGGTGTTTCCAATATTCTGTCCCCCCCACATGTATACAAATAAGGGGGACAAAAAATTAGAAACACCTCAATATAATGTAGTCCAGTACAAGACCTCTGCAAACTACAACTTCGATAATGAACATAGAATTAACACATTCTCCACAATTTCAACAAAGACTGAACATTATAAGCGTTGTTAAAAGGTAGAATTCATGGCAGAGCTGTTGCATTAGACTGCCCAGGCGGAGCTGATAAAGTGGGCAATGAGTAGATGCACCACGCCAGCAACTGTTTTCACAACATTTGTACACCTCGTTTAGCAAGTAAGAATATAAGCTTTTAAAAGTATCATGTTACTTTTATATTTTACTTCATTTTAGTGTTTTTACTTATTTACTTATTACTGCAGCTGTCAAAAGTGTTGTGAGGAATCAAAGGACTGTCCACAGCATGATAACAAAAAAAAACAAAAAAAAAGTTTTGTCATTCACGGCCACCAGCAGGACATCTTCACTGTGCAGTATATCGACAGATGGGACAGCCCTCCATGGGGTATGTGACTGAGTAATTTAGTGTTGATAAACAAGTTTTTCTGTTAAAAAAAATAGCTAAAAATTGTGCGACTTCTTTTTTCTGATTCATAACCTGTATGAACAGTATCTTTGTATCTCGGTCAGTGAAAAATAGTATCTCTCTTTGCTGTTAGCTCCTCACAAAGCCTCCTTGATGAGGGAAGAAAGTCTTCTGAAAGCCTGTTGAGAGAGATTGTGACAGATGAACGGGGCAGTTACGGGCTTTGTGTGTGTGTGTGTGTGTGTGTGTGTGTGTGTGTGTGTGCTTGTGTGTGTGTATACCTCATCGATCTGCTCTGGTGTGGAGAGGGAGAAGGCAGCTCTGACATAGGGACAGGGGTCACTACTGTTGATCATGAATACACCCCCAGGGACCAGCAGCACCTTTGGCACGCCCACACACACACACACACACACACACACACACACACACACACACACACACACACACACACACACACACACACACACACAATAAACAATGATCTTTCTCATAAACGATCTTCATGTGACTGATAATTTGTCATAACCTTGAACTCAGTAATTTAAACCATATGATCCTGTTTTTCCCACTTTTCTGTTTTAGAGACAGTCTATCCATACTTTTATGCTTCGATTCAGACTAAAACATAAATTAATATTATTGATAAACACTGCATTTTTTAAAAAAATAATAATAAAACTTTATTTGTATAGCACCTTTCATACAAGAATTGCAGCTCAAAGTGCTTCACAATAAAAAGAAGAACATTTGAAAACACATTAAAAAGTCTTTTAATCAGTGTCTATATACCCACCAAAAAACACAGGACTAAAGTAAACACAGGCTAACCATCATAATATGAAAAATAAAACCATGTTCAACTGGGCAAAAAGAGGTGTTAAATACTTCTCTTTCACCTCTTCTCTGAGTCACCTTTATGGAGGATAACAACACGCGGACTCTCTCTCTACCAGACTGAAATGTTACTCGTTAAAAGCCGCCTGAATTCCTGTCACAGCCCAGTGGCTTCGCACTTGGAAAAGCCTCCAGGCAATTATTGCAGCTTTGAAGCATGTAAAAGATAAAAGCAGAGACAGGGATTCCTCTTGTGCGCTTGGTGAATTCATTTTAGATCTGAGTCACCGTTAACCGTCTCATTTTAGAAAGGCGGGCGGAGAGGGAAAGTCTTTATTCTCTCCAGGGAGATGGTTTCAAATATTGGGAATAGACAGAGAGAGAGAGAGAAGCCGACTGTCCAAACCTCCAAATCCTGATTTTGCCCCCCACCTCGTCCTCCTTTCACATGAGCTCATCAGCTAATCACCAGCAGGATTTGGCCTGTGTGTGTGTGTGTGTTTGTGTGTGAGTGCGATGTCTGTGTGTGGGAGGGAAAACACTCGGCTGCTAAACCCACTCACAGAGCGCACAATGGGCGCTTTACATGCGCCGTCCTACATCCTTTTGAAGCAGCCTCGCCCTGCTGCAAAACAGCTGCTCACAAATGGTGCAGGACAGGGGGACGGGGGAAAGCACCAAAATGCATTCTGGGTACTTAGAATTAACATGTAAGAGTGTGGAGTGTGGTGTGTGTGTGTGTGCGAGTGTGTTAACCTGGAGTGGGTGGCATTAGGATTTTGTTTTGTAATAAGGCAGAGAGGAAAATGGCACGGATGCGGCAAGAATGAGCCAAATGTGAAGGATATAACTAAAGGGCGGAGGATCAGTGTGTGTGTGTGTGTGTGTTTGTGTGTGTGTGTGTGTGCGCATGCTGACCTCTTTCTCCAGTGCTTTCTCCATAATGAGCTGCTGGGTGTCTGCGATGCCCTTTAGTTTGATCCACAGGAACATGCCTGCAGATGGGGCGTGCCACTCAGCCACATCTACACACACACACACACACACACACACACACACACACACACACACACACACACACACACAGGTGATAAGAGAGAAAACAGGAGCCTGGGTGCAGTGATTGCTGGCCAGTAGCTGCAGCAATAATCAGAGGAAACGGGGAGTTTTTCCCCCGGTGGTTTTCAGTGACTTCTCCATTTCCACTGGATTTAGGTACATTTTTTTTTAGAATTAATTTCCATGCCCAGAATAACCTATTTTTAAAGCTTCGGAGTTGAGGAAAGTTTATTTTTTCCACTTTGACGGAGCCAGGCTAACGACTCCCATAGTCTCCAAGTCTTTATGCTAAGCTATCACGAAATGCTACCCATAAAAACTGAACCAGTGGAAGTACAGAGGTGAAAATGGTATTGAACATCTTGTCTCAGACTGGATAAGTTGGAAAAAAGGTATTTTGCCCAAAATGGTAGAGTATTAATTTAGTCCTTATATCCTTAAAAGAGCTGGTAGTGCTTTTTTTCAAATGTGGTTGGCCAGAACCTTTCCAGGGCCTCAGTAATTACATTTTCAAATGTCCTGACTTTCCCAGGTTTCTCATGACCGTATGTACCCTGAAAGACACTGGCAATATATTAAGAAGTCCACAGCACTGTGAATGCAGCCATTGTGTTTGAGCCGACAAACCTTTGAGCCACTTGTCTGCAGAGGAGATCATGGCATCGCGTTGTTTCCTGTAAAACTCGATCACCCTGCAAAGAGAGAGAGAGAGAGAGGGGCGGCGTCACTCGCTGCCCGAGGAGAAGCTGCCGTATTTCACTGGTGGTGCTGATGTGCTGGTGTGATGGACTGATCTGATTGCACCCAGTCACACACACACAACAGATACAGATGTGCGGCGACCACGTGGGAGGCGGCCTTACCCGTCGATGTGTCTGAGGAAGCCGTCCTGGCCCCAGCCGTGCAGCAGCTGAGAGACCATGAGCTGCAAGGGGGAAAAGCCAGAGAACAAGTCTCTCCTCAGCCTGAAATCACCACCACAGCCTCGAAAACAAACTGATTATTTACACTGAATTGCCTCAAGGTCTACACTGATATTATCTGCTTTTATTGTATCTGGTATTTTCAATATTGTAATATCCAGATGTGTCTTTTCCTGTGTTAAAGGCTGCATTGCAATAAAGGGAGGTTAACTTTCTGAACTTATTTAATTGCTCTAACTGTTTTAACTGCCTCTACCTGCTGAGTCATTATATACACATTAAAAACGATTGTTAATTAAAATTTTTTTGTTCGTGGAAGCACTAACATTCATTCCAACAGGCCTGATAGAGGCATTCAGTCGAACATATCATGACATTTTAATTTTGTCATCATCGCCCAGCCCTATTAATGACTCCAAAAAAGGGTTTTATGATAGATAATCCAGCTGTGGATTTATATTTCCATTGGCACAACAAAGCAGTTTGAGCCGACTCTTGAAGGAAACACGCCCTTTTTCTTTTTCCCACAGAGCCTCTGAGTCAGCCTGGTTGTATTTTGAATATGTAATCACGCTCGCCAAAGCTTGTTTCGCATGTGCATTTACATGTGTGTGTATGTGTGTGTGTGTGTGTATTTTAAATCCTTCTCACTGACCTAAAGCCAGTATTTCAGTCCAGATTTGAAAGCAGAGGCAAACACTGGACCAGACAGAGGAACACAGCATAGCCGTTTTGTTTTTGTTTTTTGTTTTTTTTCAGATCCTAATTCATTTCCCCCACCCCCAATCCCCTTAAAACCTCTAATCCAGAGCCACCACAACATCTCATTTGGCTTCAGAGGCTGGTGGCCATGGCATGACTGTGCTCTCTCTCTCTCTCTGACGTGCACAGAGGGGTGGGAACAGAAGCTAGTGTGGCATTAACCTCTGTGTTGACTCTGCTTGAAATAATGCTTCATTGTTGGCTCTCTCCGGGGGGGAGAGCGGGTAACTTTTCCACCCAGCCGTGCAGTCGCGGCCGCACGGTGACCTGCTTTCATCTCTGGAGTTGATCTGAATCCTGGCACATACCTTGCACAAATACTTTGGCTAAGCCGACTCAGGCTCCAGATACATGAGGGTTTGCCACGGAGAACAATTCAGAAAGCACCCAAGAGTTTAGAAAACCACTGCTCGGTATTTTAAAAGGCAAAAGAATGTATTTTTTTCTATGACTGACAACAAACGTGTTGTATTGTCTTCATTAAGTAAACCCCAACCATGTGACTCTCAAATTGTTTGCCCAGGGTTTTTCTTCATCCGGCTGGAGCCTTTCTCTCACAAACTCTATTTCCTCATGATGCCTCGCTGTTTATTAATTTGAAAATGAATGAATAATTATAAGATAATTTATGTCAATCAATGCCAAAAGGTAACGCTTTACAAGAATGTAATGTGCACTCGCTTTCATATCACTACATACTCAACTTTCTCCTAATAATATAGTCCACTCTTCACTCCAAAAACATCCTTCTGAACAAGTCATTTAGTCTCATATTTGGTTTTAAAACCTTGTTTTTCCTAAAACAAGTGCAAAAACCTACTAGTGTGATGAGATAATGCCACTTCTTTCCGCTGCAGTTTCACGTGTTTCAGGAATTTGTCTGGAACAAGTGTAAATATGCTCACACAGGAAAGAATGAGGCAGCCCACTAGAAAATGACACTTGATTTAACAAAATTCATCGGGAACAAGTTGGATTATCTCATCCAACTGGCAGATTTTTTTTTCTGTGAAGTTTTAGCTCTGAATATCAAACTAAATTAGTTGGTGATAGTTTCTTTTTGCAGTTCACTCTCTACTACTTGCCACATTCAGTGGACAAAGTCTCCTCTGGCAGAAGTTCAAGTCCCTAAATTGTTTTTTCCGGCTCAGATTACAGCCACAGGAAGAGGACATTATAAATATGACAATGCCAGCGTTCACAGAGGAAACTTGTAAGCCGGCTGCAGGGAAGCCAGTCATGCAACAGGTTAGTGCAGCAGTGTGACGCTGAAATGCACACAGATAAATGTGTGAGTGTTTGGTGCTCACCTGTGTGAAGGTGCTGGTGTGCATGGTGGAGGCCTGGATGTGCAGCACCACCCTGTCGACCAGCGGCTTGGGCCCCGTCACAAAGCCCATCCTCAGCCTGGAACGACACGATTCAACACGACCCGGAGTGAGTTCAAACACAGATGACCGATTTAAGACGTAAACACACTGGTGTGTTTCTGCGGTCCAACTTTATGTACAAGGCCTTGTAAATGCACACACCAATAGCTGTTGTTTGCCTTACTGTAATCTTATTCTCAACCGAAGTTTAAAAAGTAACCTAAACTCTAAACCTAAAAGTATATGTCTTGCTTGTTTCTTATATGTTTATCTTTTTAACTATAATATTTGCACTGTGACAGTTGTAGCAATCCAATCTCAGTGTATATATGTACAGTGATAATAAAGACTTTGAAGTAAAAGAAAAACATTTTCCATTGTGATGATTAACCAACATAGTGCATGTAAAAACACACATAAAATTCACCTTTTTCTCAATTTTATTTAACCTTCACTTATGCTGGTCTGCAACATTTATTATGTCTTGATGCTTCTCTTTCAGCCAGATGCTGCTTTTTTTTTGGTTTTGTCCTTTTGGCGTCCGATGTTTTGGTTGACTAAAAATTTACCAATTAGTAGCTTAATTAGTTTGTATTTGTTGACTGAAATCTGCATCGTTGGTTGACTACTTGGGTAGTAGTTATGTTTGGATTAGCTCATATTATGTTTAAATGGTTTATTTGTGATAAGGGTAGGCGTTATAAGCTCTGCTTCAGCCTACACCTTTTCGGTCAGTCCTTGTTTTGATTACTTGTGCATTGTTGCTGATATTCTCTTTTTTTCTGTTGCTTTAATTGACTGAAATAAATCAAATCAAATCAGTCAATCAATCAGATCTCCCTTGCAAAAGGGATTTTTAGTCTCAGAGGCACTAACCTGGTTAAGTAAAGATTATTAATAAGTGGTTTTAAATTAATAAAAAGTATATGAAAATAACAAAGACCAGTGCAATGAGGAAACAGACTTGGTCAGTGGAAAAACAGCATCAACAACATCATGAAGCCCTGATCCATGTCTTTTCTCTACAGATGGACGACCAGCCTCTCTGTATTCCAGTTATCAGTTCTCACCATGTTACAGTCTGTTGACACTGGAAACATCCAAACCTGCACAAGCTGATGTGACCACCATCATGAAAAGTAAACCAAAATACAAAAACATCATTTGCTTTAGTGGTCAATCGAAAATATGTAGTTTGGATGTGGATCCAACAGAGGGGGACATGTGTATTTGTGTTTAGGATGTTTTGTTTCCTGTGTGTTTTTTTCTCTCTGTCTCTCTGCTACCACGTCTCCGTGTTTATCTGCACACAAACAACACCCAGCTGCATCCTGCGTCACGACTGCAGGGACTTACACAAGCTAATTAAACCAGATCTGCTCGCTGAACTGGAAACACGGGGCGAGCGTGCCGTGCCCCAACTTGTTAAAGGAAAACCACGTACGCTGCAGAGTCTGTGACGGCTTTGACCGATAACAAGAGCCCTTCAAAGACAACACGAGAACACACACACACACACACGCGCTCACTCACTCACCCTGAAGAGAGGATCTTTGAGAAGGAGTCTGTCCTAATGATCCTGCCGTCAACATCCATGGAGAGAAATGTGGCGGCCCACGGCTGTCAAAAAGGAGAGTGACAGAGACGAATGAGCTTTTAAAATGACCCGCTTCACACTCTGGGTGAATACTCTTCTCTGATTGGCCGGTAGGTGCGCATTAAAACCATGTATTGCACTAGATTCCATTTACACATATGATATACAGTTGTCCCTCACTATAAGGCGGTTCACCTTTCGCGGCCTCGCAGTTTCAAGGATTTTTTTTAGTGCAATTTTGCATGTTTTTTTTTTTTTTACTGGACTTATTTTTCTATGAAGGTTTGAACTTTGAGAGCGTTTAAACAAGAGAGAGAAGTGAGAAAATGTTAATGCCTGTCTGAGTGTGTAGTGAGGGGTTTTACAGCCTTAAAACATCTAGAATAATTGTAAAAAATAAAGCTGACTTCTTTGCGGATTTCGCCTATTGCGGGTTATTTTTAGAACGTAACTCCCGCGATTAACGAGGGACCGCTGTATACATTATTTTTACATGAGAAAAGTGTGCAGGGCATTACTTGTGCATCATAACCCCTGAACTGTTTTGTTCCTTCAGTGTTTTTCCATCTTTAAATCTACATTTGCAGAGTGCGGCACGGGTCTAAGCAGATGTCTGATATCTATAAAACTGAATATTGTGATATTTGTGGCCATATGAGTTTAGCTGACCTCGCCTCAGACCATAGCCAGACCAAAGTATAGCGGCTATGCAAGACAAAATCTAAGCATTAAGGCTCGTTACTGTGATGGCATTATTCTGAACGGTATTGAAAATTTCAATTTACTATTTGTGTCAGTGGGTGAAATTCTTAAACGTCTCGTACAAACATGAGAAATCTTATTTTTGCAGTTTTCATGACTGTTTTTTTTTTATTAACCGTTAACTTTAGACTAAACTTGAATCTTTGTATTTTACTGTTAAAAAAAAAAAAATTTCGGCACTGATGTATGCTTAAGTACTTTTACACACCTGACAATCTCGATTATTGTGCAATCCATGTCCATTAAGCATTTAATTCAAGAGGTTTGAGTGGACAGATTAAGAACACATGAAATAAAATCTAATGGATTATTTAAAATGATGGGTTGATATAAGCTGGGTGAAGCCCACCGCCCAGTTTGCCTCATCGAATATCTTGATGCTCCATTTTATTGTGATATCCGATTAAACAAAATTGTGACACAAAGTTATGGATATCGTCCGTTTATTTTACTGTATGCAAACATATGTTGAATTAAATCATTTAGACCAAAGTGAATGGGAATGATGATGATGATGATGGAGCTTTTTTACAGTCACTCTCTTCCCATGTAAATCCAAAATGTGTTTTTTATCCCACTCTACATTCATACTTGTATAATGTGTAAGTGCATTCATTACAGCAAAGTAATGGCAGGGCTGATGACTTCAGTATTTTACCTTTTCAGACTGCAGAAGCTACTACAGGCAGCTCTTTCATGTGCAAGACCTCACTTTTGTGCATTTATCACACCAAAGTGATGACAGGGAGGGTAAACGGCACGACTTTACCTTTTCAAACTGCAGGAAGTAGTACGGGTCGTCCTCGATGATGAGCATGTCGTACTGCCGGGCCAGCTGTTACAAAACACAGGGAGCTTAACAGAGCCTGACAGAGACGGCAACAAAATTCCAAGAGCTGAAGAAAGCAGCCACAACACTTCACTGACCAAAGAGAGGCACACGAGAGCAGATCACTGAGATCAAAGCATGAGTGTGTGTGTATGTCTGTGTGTGTGTGTGTGTGTGAGAGAGAGCTGAGATTGCAAGCACATCTTCATGGTGCAATAAATGAGTGTAAGTGTGTGCTTATCTGTAACCAGTGTTCTCTGGATCTTCGTTTTAAAACTAAGAGCATTTTCATATTCAAAGTGAAAAGTGTGTTGAATCGTGTGTGTGTGTGTGTGTGTGTGTGTGTGTGTGTGTGTGTTTCTTCAGTTTTACAGTCAAGTTTAGGTTTGTGATCAGCTTTGTAGATGAAACCTCAGCTGATTCCCTGATTTGTGCTTTGGCCACAAAATATGACAAGTGTGATTCATCTCACACCTCATAGACTGCCTTCTTCCTCTCGGTTGTCATGGAGGCGCCGGTGGGGTTTCCTCCGTTGGGGATGGTGTAGAGGATCTTGGGGGCGGTGCTGCCGGGCTTGAGGACTTCAGACGGGTCCCACCGAGACAAAACCTCCTTCAGGGCGGCAGGGATCATGCCGTGCTGATCACTCGGGACGTTGATTAAGTTACAGCCAAGAGGCTGGAGCTGCACACCAAGAGAGAGGACAGAAGTTCACCACAGAGGCATGACTAGTTGTGTATGTGTGTGTGTGTGTGTGTGTGTGTGTGTGTGTGTTTGTGGTGTGTGTATGTGTGTTATTTTGTGTGTTTGTCTTGAAAATGGAAAGCGCATCTCACCGCTGCAAGTGTTCCTGAATATGTGGGTGCGTCCAGCAGAACGTTGTCTCCAGGGTTGACCAGCATCTCAAACACCTGAAACACCCCAAAACATTCACACACACACACACACACACATCGTAACACACACTGACATCAAACTGCCACTCTTAAAACTAAACCATTACTACATATACAGCCGAAATCAATCACTGGCTTTTGATCTGAATGCAATAATGTGCTCAAAATGAGTGAGAGTTAAAGGAACAGTTCACCCAAAACACAAATAAATACATGATATTTCCCTGCTGAGCCCAACTGCAATGTGCAAAGTTTTGCTGGGCTAATGACTCCCATAGACTTCAGGTCTTTATGCTAAGCTAACACGAAATGCTACCTGTGGGAGCCAAACCACTGGATATACAAAGGTGAAAATGGTATTAAACATCTTGTCTGAGTCTGGGTTAGTCAGAAAAGGGTATTTCGCCCAAAATATTGGAATATTCCTTTATGTTTTATTTTGGGTACAAAGTGAGTGCTGGTGGCTGATGAACCTTGCAGAGCGCCTCCTGGCTGCCGGTGGTCACACACATGTCCATCTGGCCCTTCTCGGGGCTGTAGCTGGCAGTGGGAGGGTTGTGGAGATTCTTCTGCAGGTTCTTCATCCACGTCAGCAGCTCGGGGATTCTAACACAGAGACGAAAATTAGACTCTAGTGCACAAGGGAACTCACAAGTGTGCACCCTTTTGACTGCAATAATGTAAATAACCTCGCATTTCCCTACTCACAACACAACAGTGCAGTCCAGAGACACCACAGCAATGAGCGCTTATCACCAGAGATATTACCACCTAGTGCCACTAGTGGTTCAAATCTCCTTTAGTGTAATCAAAACAAATAAAGCAATAAATCTCAATTCACAGAAGAGAGATACAGTTTAGATCTCGGATAGTCTGCATCGATTTGATTCACCTCTTTATCTTTTATTACTGGTGAGTCAAACAATACAAAGAGAGTCAATGGGTGACAGATAAGGGACCTCTGACTTCAAGGTTTACAGTGACGGCCATAAAAACAGATACGCAGACACAGAGTGATAACCTCTGCACTCCCAGTGAGGCCGCGACAAAGTTAGGCTGTTAGAGCTCATAGCAAAGTCAAAATATGACTTTATCAAACTATTTTACTGCAAATAACTTGGAAATTGCCCAGCTGCATAAGGCATTTACATTTTATTAACTTTCTGTAAAATGTAAAGCATCCAAACGTCACCCCTGACTCTTGTACAAGCTCCAGGGTGCATGGTTCAAAATCCTCTCATATTTTTCCTCTGGGTTCAACAACAAGACACTTCGATTTTACTATGATTTATTTATCTATCAAGCTTCAGCTTGTAGGAGTGGAGTCACCAGAGGCCCCATGATACAATATTATCGCAATAGTTAAGTCACAATATGATAATATTGATATTTTAACCATTTGGCAATATGATGAGTATTGCGATAACATGTATTGCGATATATTGCGATTTATTACTTTTCCACTGCAAATTATGTCCCCGAGGGGAAAACTTTGTCATCATCTGTTTTATCTAAAAAGGTTAATTTTTCATTCTGTTCATCTCCCTTCAGTCATTTTTATTGCAGCAAAATGAGACTGTCAAGAGGACAGACTGACCAACTCTGTCATAAAAACCTCTATTCTTGACGATACAATATCAATACTTGGTGTCGATATAATATTGCCACACAATATTCTCTCGCTCTTTGATGCTTTACACAAAGGGAAACCAAAGGTATGAAAGCGGAAAAAAATAATGTTTGCAAGTCCAGCTTTCTCTGTAGTGAGTGCTCACTCAGCACTGTTGTATTTTGCTCTAGAGTTGTGTTTCATCACTTCCTGCTGTCAGAGCAGCGCACACACAGGACCTGACACCAGAGTGACATCTGTGCAAACAGAGCAAAACTATAGAATTAGTAGGGATGACACGCTCCTCCTTATTGGCTGTTAAAACAAATATCTGAGAGCCTCCACCCATGTTGGGGCTTGACAGAGAGAAGCCTGTATCTTAAAAGACACATCAGATTTCCTCTCTGTCTTTCCCTCTCACCCGTTGGAGGAAGAGTACTGCAGGGCCCTCTTCATCACGGTTTCATCGAAGGTGATCGTCTCCCCGTTCTTCACCTTGATGGAGGCCGACTGGAAGGGGAAGGTGTTGGGGTTGGGGGCTCCTCCGGCCAGGGAGATGAGGGACGGAGGCGAGCGCTGCTGCAGCTCAGCTTCACACAGGAGGAGACACCGAGACAGAGAGAGGAAGGGTGAAATCTGACTTCTGAGATCGATGACACAGACAGGTTTTGTATTCAAATGATAAAATCCAAATGAAGTGCTCATGTCCAAAAGATTTTATCCATTTAGGCGCAAAAGACATCACTTGAATATCACTCTTTTCATTTTGTGACTCAAAATGTAAGTTATATTGCACAATTTGAATTAATTTCTACAACCAATCTTTTAGTTTTCAAATGACACCTTCTAAACTTTTTAACTCTTTAATCAGTTTGTTATATTAATGCTAAACAGCGTGAAGGTATGACTTACTTAGTAGCCTGATGGGGGAGGGCTTTCTAGCTGCGCTGACAGCTGTCAAAAACCGAGAGTAATTCATGGCTCCTGCAAAATAATAATCCCGTGAATTAATAATCTCTAACAGGCAGCACAGTAGAAACACACACACACACACACACACACGGATTCCACCTGTTGCTGAGCTTCATCATGTCTGGTTTCAAGGTGTTAACTGCACTTTTTTGTTTTTGTATGCTTTGTTTTCTAACCGTAAACAGGTTGGATTGACATTATGAACAGTAAAGTCAAGCTGGTTAACGATGGGGGGCAGCTAATTTAGCATTTTTGTCGCTACCGGTGACAACACTCTGATGCAAATCCACAATTAAACTGCTAAAAGGAGCTAAAAGCTAAAAGACAGAGCGAGCGGGGACACACAGCTATCAGGACCTGAGTGAATAAGTCAGCGTCAACTGAACTAAAGTCATTCTCAATAGGATTCATAAATCAAACTGCGGTTTCTGAATCGGCCACCTTCGCTTGCAGGACTGACCTTGTGCAACGTGAACGCCAGCACGCAGTGGCTGCTGGGAAATGTAGTTCTTGAGGTAACAGCCTTCAACGCCGGTAGTGTTTTTTTTTTTTTTTTTTTTTTTTTTTTCCCCAGGATCGCGAAGGAGTATGCGTATGAGAATGAGCACTAGCCAATCGATTGTGATTTGCTTTTATATTACAGTGGTCCCTCGTTAATCGCGGGAGTTACATTCTAAAAATAACCCGCAATAGGCGAAATCCGCGAAGTAGTCAGCTTCATTATTTTATTTATTTATTTATTTTTGCAATTATTGTAGATGTTTTAAGGCTGTAAAACCCCTCACTACACACTTCATACACTTTTCTCAGACAGGCATTAACGTTTTCTCACTTTTCTCTCTTGTTTAAACACTCTCAAAGTTCAAACCTTCGTAGAAAAATAAGGACGCAGAACACAATGCGCTGTAAAAAAAAAAAAATAAATAAATAAATAAAAAAAAAATAATGTAAAAATGTAATGAGCTTGTTGTTAGGGCGGATTGTCACTTCGCCCTCCTAGGAAAAAAAAAAAGTTGTTTTACCGGTATGGCCAGAAGCACTACATTTCCCAGCCAAAAGTGTGAATACAAGTGTTGTATTTACAAACAAATATGATACAGACATGTGTGTCTCTGCATTTGAAAGATAATGTGAATAACCTCGCTTTCAAATAATAATAATAATGAATAAAAACGTCGGTTTATTTTAACCGTATGATCCACCGGCCGGTACTGACGTCAGCGGAAGTAGATGAGAGAGCTTCCGTGTTTTGGTGTTAGCTTTAGCATAAGCTGCTCGACTCGATAGTAGAACAATTCCATTGGTTAAACCACCAGCAGGATATGAATGACAAGCGAAGTTTTATTTTTCAAATTTTGTCGTAAAGTTAGCGGTTATGGACACGTCTTGGCTGTGAGTTTGTAACCGAGTTTTCAACGGAGTGATACAGAGAAACCCTAAGTAACGTGGGGCGGCCGTGTGTCAGCCCCGAGCCTCGTTAGCACCAACATTATCTGCTGTCTTCATTACACTAGCGTTTTTTAAAAGAAAGCAGGGATAAATAACCAAATCATGCGTTGTAAATGTAGTGTCTAACCCCGTCTCACCTTGTCGTGTAGTCGAGTCCCAAGCCATTGTATTGTATGTATTTCCTCGTCTGTGTTACAGTTTTTATAGTCTAACCTGTAATTCAGCGTCCGTCGGGTTTCCGCATAGAGAGCTGTAATTAGTGGTTTATTTTTTATGATAGTATGTAGAACCGAGGAGTGGCCGGCCTTGTTGTTGATATCTCATTCGTTTCGATGGGGAAAAGGAAGGACATGATTCACCCCAGGTTTCTCGGTGAGTGTGCAAGATGTCTGCCATGCACTGACTGACATAAAGATGCCCTGGCTGTTGAGACAGTAGTAATGGTTTCCAAAATTTACTTACCAACCACTTTTACTGTTATATAGATTTAGAATAGAGAAGGAGCTTCACGTTACACAGTCAAAGGTGTGTTTACGAAACTCCAACATCACAAGTTGCACACATTGTCTTAACTTCAGGGTTGCCAGGTCTGTGAGACAAAAGCAGCGAAACAGCAACTCAAAACCCGCCCAACCTGGTATAAAAAGGGCCCAAAAATCAGCCCAATACCAGAACTCAAAATATGCCCATAAAAATCCATATATGTTGTTTTTAAAGTCCAACAGCATTGCTATAATTGCAAAATGCACTATAATATCTATAAAATAACACCATAGACATTAAAGGCAATTTCCCGAAACAGTTCTTTCACCTATTTAATTTACAGTATACCAGAACTTAAAATATAATATGGGATACCGTACTTCAGCTGAGTGGTGCTGATGATGTGATTGGTCATGTGCTGAGTGGCCTTACACAGCATTGGCATATTATTTGTCTGTGGAGCAGGTGACATATGGGGATAGTTTATATGCTGATCTGGCCCGGAGTCAGTTTGACAGGATTTGGGTATAAACATTGGTCATTCAAAATATGAATCTTTATTCATGTCTGCCCAAGCCCAACCCGCGGACAAAATTTGTTACCCGCGGCAACACTTAAAAAGTAGCCCAATTTGGCGGAAATATCGCGGACTTGGCAACCCTGCTTAACTTGCACTGATGCATGACTTTGTGATGTTTCGGGTGTTAGACTTTTGTTGCCTGATGAAGATGGACACTGCTGGAGTCTGTTTGCAGTGTTAATTTCACACGTTTATGTGATATCTGTACTCGCTGTATGTTTTCTGCAGGCGACGGAGGCTCTGGGATGCATGGCGTTCACAAGAGGAAACACAAAAAGCACAAGAAGCACAAGAGGAAGCACCACCGGGACGAGGGCGGCCACAGCTTCCCCGAGGTGCCGGAGCCGGAGCCCGTCATGGTGGCCAGGCCTCCTCCGCAGCTCAGACTCAAGATCAAACTGGGAGGACAGACACTAGGGACCAAGAGGTGAGACAGGATGGGGCTTGCAACACGACTCCCTCGATGATGACATCCACGCCGCCCCTCTGCGGTCAGACAAGTGATGTTTCCGTAATGTTGTCTGCTTCTTTCTCTCTGTCTTCAACAGTGTGCCCACCTTCACCGTGCATCCCGGTGTGGCCCGTCCTCCATCACCTTTGATGATCATCGATGATGACGATGACGACGAGGATGATGATGACGATGACGACGATGAGCCGTCTGTGCCTCTGGAACAGTACCGAGCCTGGCTGGGTGAGTTATGACGCATCCGTCTTTGATTCCTACGTGTCCTTACGGATGGTTGTGAGAACATGTCAAGATGAATAATTTACCACTTAGAAATGACACTCAATGTTTTTAATATTCAAACAGCCATTGAATTGAATTGAATTGAATTAATACTTAACTTGTTTGCAAAGCAACTATTTTTGTATAGTGTTTCTGGCACAGAGCACAAAAATTCTTAAGCATGATTTGTACTGGATGGTTGCACTTTATTATACAAAACAGTATGAGTTTATACAGCAAAGTGAACAATAATTAAGTTGAACCCACATAACAGTTTTCAGTTATTTAGAAAATTAATAGCATCCAGCACCAGTTTAATTGTTTTGCTTCTGTACCTTAGTTGAGAGTAGAGTCTCACAGTAAATCTGTTATGTTTCTGCCAGATGAAGACAGCAACTTGGCCACGTCCCCGCTGCCCGACATGGACTCAGACTCCATGTTGGGAGGGCCTGTGGACGAAGAGGAGAGGTGGCTGGACGCTCTGGAGAAAGGAGAGCTGGATGACAATGGAGAGCTGAAGAAGGAGATTGACGAGTCTCTGCTCACAGCCAGACAGGTGAGGAAGAGCACGAAGCAGAGCACATTGTCAATTTGACAATAAAACAAAAAATAGAAACAAATTTGTTTGTAAAGATGTTCTTAACAATCACTTTTGCCCCAGAATGCTTTACATACAGAGACAAAAACATTACGTTTGATGAGAGAAACAATTCGTATGGAAGATATGAAACTTCTGTGTATGTCTTCAGCCAAAAACAAATGCTTTTCTGCTTTTCCTTACAAGTTTTTAAGAATAAACGGGACACCTGTGTAGGCTTTAAATGTGTGCAATTTACGGTGTTTTGATTCGGCTGGTAGAGGCTGCATCAAAAACTTTCTAGTGTTACACAAAAAAAGTTTATACTGCATGTAGCTTTAATGTGGAAATTAAATCAGTATGTTATTGCAAATGTGTATCCAAATTTGAAAGTGTGGGTTTGCAGATGTGTACTGGGATCCAGTGCGTAGCATGAGATTTGCAAAAGTATTTTAGTAAAAATGATTCATAAAAAGCTACTTGGAAAAAAATACTTAGCTAAGACTGTGGAGGATCCGTGAAGAAGGTTCGCTTTGCTTCAACAAATTTGGGGAAAAATCACAACAGCTATCCAGGGCAAAGATCAAAATCAATTTGCACCCTCTCATGATAGAGTGTAGGCTGCACACCTCCACATACAAGTTTAGTGCAGATGTGGATGTGTTAAAGACTAAATTCAGCTTGATTTAAAATAGCATGGAGACTTGGAAACTGAATTAAATGAAAATGAACATATATGACCATATATTTACAGATCTAGACTCACATTTTAAAATCTCAGTACACATTTGGAGACAGTTTTGAAAGAATGAAAGCCTATTTTATTTCCATACTTTCACAAATATGATGTATAAATGTGATGCTGTGGCCTATCCAGAAAGCCCTCCTGCACAAGCAGCAGAGCCAGCCTCTCCTGGAGCTCCCCATGGGCTACAAGGAGAAGGAGATGACGGCCGAGATGATGCAGAAAAGGGAGGAGCGAGCCCGCAAGAGGCGCCTGCAGGCCGCCAAGAAGGCCGAGGAGAACAAGAACCAGACCATCGAGAGGCTGACCAAGACCAGCAAGGCCAAGATCAAAAGCATGAAGGAGAAGAAGTCCAAGCAGGCGCAGTGCCCCATGGTGCGATACAGCGACTCGGCCCAGGGCGTGGCCATCTCCTTCCCCACAGGGGTCTCCTCTCCGGCCCCGGCCCCTCCCCGTCCTCCACCTCCAGCCCCTGTGAGCTGTGGGGTGAGCGGGTGCACCAACCTGAAGAGGTACTCCTGCTCCAAGACCGGGGTTCCCCTCTGCAGCCTGGAATGCTACAAGAGGAATCTGCTGCTTGTTCAAACTAGTGCTTGAAGTTAACAAACACTTGAACCAACGTGACAGATCTGAACTCTCTGACTTTTCTTGCAACTCTTCCTGGACTCTGAATCCAAGTGCAATGTGGATGCTGTGTCTTGTTAGTGATGGTGTCTCCTGTACTGTTGCAAGCTGGACAACTGAATTATGTGTAACACAGAAAAAATGTCTCAAAATCAGTGCACAAGTATGTAAAACAAGGTATTTATAATTTCTTAAGTATCCGTTTGTTGAAGACCGCAGGAAATCCTTATTTTTGTACGTCTTTGGACAGATTAGTATTGCTTTCACTAGTTTGGACATGGCTTTTATTTTGGTAATAAAGTTAAAAGAGCTTAGAGACTGACATCAAGAAATGTGACTAAGAAATAATAAATAATGACAGAAACTGTGTAGTATCTTTTTTATTAGCTGTCACAATGTTTATCAGTTTCCATACAAAACTGTACATATTAAATAAAGTTACAAATGGAATATCCACCTCAAAAAAATTAAGAAAATATTAATACATTATTTGCTTTCTGAACATAGAGATGCTGGTAGCAGGAGTCATTTTTATTTGGTCTGGGCAGCGTTGCTGGGGCTAACAGAGCAGCTGCTCTCACTGGGACATCCCGTCTGCTTTTATGACAAGTTGCAGCATGGTTCCTGAGGTATTCATAGAAATTGGCTTTTCTTTTATAGACAAAACCACACAAGCCAAGCGCAGAAGGCAAACCCAGAACATCAAGGCCAATGCAGAGCTGCGCTTGTTGTGGAACGTCTTATCCAGTTGGATAACAAGGCACAAGACGACCTGGTTTGAACCTGAGGCCAGCAGGCAGGTCTGGTATTTGCCTATCGCGGGCGCAGCCGCTCTGCCTTTTGTCTGTAGGAAATTATCTGTGAAAAGGAGGCACACTGAGATTGTGACCCAGTTCAGCTCAGTCTAGCAATCCCACAGAAATTCAGATGACTGGCACAAAATTCTCATTTTTGCTCTCATGTGAGCACGGCTATCGCCACTATTTGTCTGAGAATGTAAATGAAGGTTAATGAGTTCAAGATGCCTTGCAGTGTGTGTCTATCAGGATGATTCGTCTGAGGAGGGAGATGAAGGGTCACAAGGCCAGACCAAATGACAGCCTGAAGGCCATTTCTACAGGAACCTCTGCTACGGAGTCATGGAAACACACATAGAACTCCTGAGGCACAGGTTCGAGAAGCATCCGCCTGCAGGAGAAAAACAAAACAGACAAGAATGAGGCTAAATAACAAGACATTCGTTTTGTAAATTAAGGTGTAGTGATGTTAATCCCAGATATGTCAAAAATGGTCCAATATCACAGCATGCAGGTTGGGGATGTGGGTGGTTGGTTTGTCTTGCCAAAGACCAACTCTTAGCTGACTGGAAATTGTGAATTGGGTACAGCCCTAGTTTTAACAAATCCAAATTACAGTACCATGAGTACGGTAAATACGTTTTTGGCATGGGTAGTTGCAGAGGAAAACAGACCCCTTCATGTGGTACCAACATCGTGCATGTAGGGCATCCTCCTAAAAGTCAACGTGTCAAATTATCTATCATAACCCTCTCAGTCGACTGACGTTCTTGTAGCCAAGCAGTTGTTCTAGTTGATGATTCAAAATTTAATCATTTTCATTTTGTATCAAAAAGAAAAAAGGAGGAACTTTTAGAGCCTAATTTAACCAGAAATACTTGTGTGCTCTCTCATTATTCCAATAAAGCTAGTAGCAATGGTACCAATGCATTTTGTTAGCAAATTCAAGTTGACTAGTAAAATGTCTTCCCTGTTTTAATGATGTCTTAATGGCTTAATGATTTGATAGACCAGACCCATAGATTTGTATGACCTGCATATCATTGTCTTTATTATTATTATTGTTCTGTATTTGTATAGCCACTGAATTTAATTATTATTGCTTTGATTATTATTGTGGTTTCATTTTCTAAATGTCAAAATATACTGAATACAACAGCAAACAGTCAAACTGACATAGTGAACAGCTGGATTTGATCTAAAATGAAAAAAATCTGACCTGGGTACAGCTCACATATGCAAGTTTGTGAACACAGGAACTCTGTCTTAGTGTGACCATGATGTTTAACAAATTTTACTTGTCATATTCTTAACTATTTTTAATTCTTTGTCCCACTGAGGTTTAAGTGACCAAAACCAAGGGAGTGATAATGCTAAACACATTAAGGAAGTGTACACAAGATCATCAGTGATAATTTGGCTGTCTACTAGGTAAACAAAACATTTAAGTTAAGTGAACTGCCCATTATTGGAAGCTAACCTACCCTATGACCCAGTAAGTCATGGTGGGAGCTGGTTTCCTCTGGTCGGTCCAGTTCTCAGGTTTACACTGAAACAAAACCCCATGCTCCTTCACTGGGCCCAAACCCCGACTGCCCTGTGGCCTGTCTGTTCCGCGACGGCCCTGCAGGACATAAAATATGAATCAGGATTGCAATAAAAATCTCAATGATGCATACAACAGTGGTGGTTATGAGGCTTAAACATTTTGAAATATAAATCGTTCCTCACCCTGGGCGGCAGGCTCTGCTGGAAGGCGGCCCGTATGGAGAGGCAGCAGTGGTGGAAGTTGCGGATGAGCTGTGGGTGTATGGAGCCACTGAGCTGGGCCACCTCTCTGTGTGTGGGAGCGATGAAGATCCCCTGCACGGTTTCCATCATGACGTAGTGGAATAGAGTGTTCTCAGCACCCGATGTCAGTCTGACACAAGAGAGAACTTAAGAGTCAGGGTTGATGACTTGATAACTAATTGGTGAAAAAAAATGTCTCTCTGTGAATTTTGCCAAATAGTGTCAAGTCTTCAAGATAAATTAAACTTGGGTGAAAGGAAATGAATGAAAGAATGAAAGAATGAATGAAAGAATGAATGAATGAATGAATGAATGAAAGAATGGACTTTCTCCATCACCCACTTCATGTTATTGTACATCTCCTCTGTCTCCCTCTCAGTCAGGATCTTCTTCAGGGTGCCCAGGTAGAACGGGTTAGGGTGCTTCATCCTGGGGATCTGATGTCAAGGCACATAACAAGCAAGGTTAAAACATGACAGTTAATAATTCATATTACAATACAATAAGAAATATGAAATAAGCAATCTGTAATAAGTATAATCTCAACAAATTCTATTTTTTACATATTCAGAACTGCTGTAGTATCAGAATCTAATGATTAATGAGTACGTCAGCCAAGGTTCCAACTGTGTCAAAAGAGAAATTCTCTGACTCTTTCATGACTGAACTTTCATAACGAGTGTAGGCACAATATGAGTTTTTTTTTTCCTTCATCAAAACACCAAAAAATTTTCATGTGGTGCGATTGCATACAAAATTAATGCAAGGACACAAATAACAAAAATTCGAGCCAGGTGGTGCAAATGGTGGTGCACAAATTTCCACATCATGAATGATGTGAAAACGTGAAACTCGCGTTATTTGTGTATTCACAAGTTTATGCAAGTCCACGACATGAAAACTTGAATTTATTACACTCCCTGACTTTCCCTGTGTGGAATTAGACTTTTCAAAATTTCCATGACATTCCAGAAATTTCACAAACAAAAATTTCAGAACCCTGGTTATCGACTAAAGTAAACACAGTATGAAACAATGGTGGTAGACAGTACCTTGAAGACTCCCCCGCTGCCTCCACTCCCATCAGACCCTCCAGATCCGAGCGAGTCGCGTCGTCCTCCCAGCTTCCTTGCTGAGTCCGGCGTGGAATGTGGACTGAGAGCCGGGGCCATCGATGAACCAGACCCCGTCCCTGTGTCTGCCTGCCCCTCGCTCCCGCTGTCTGACAGGCTCCTCTGGGGGCTGGACCTCCTCGCCTTCTCCCCGAACAGGCTGCGGCCCCTGGAGCCTGATGAGGAGCCTTTAACAGCCCCGGCCAGTTTGCTGAGGACGGGTGAGGATGAGGCCAGGCCGTCCAGACGGTCACGGGCTGTGGCAGCAGGGAGGAACCAGTCGGCACAGGACAGGCAGGGGGTTGGAGGAGCATTCAGGCGCTCCTCAATACCTGCCTCCAACACTTCTAGCTGCAGCAGGGTGGCCTTCACCTGTAGGTTGGGACATAACCGTGTTCCAGATCGATGTATGGGTGTTGGCATGCATGCCTTTTCTTTTACAGGATTTTTTCGACTTACTCAGATGGAGCTAGGCTAATGACTCCCATAGATTTTAGATCTTTATGCTAAGCAAACAAAAATGCTATCCATAGGAACCGAACCACTGGACATACAGAGGTGAAAATGGTATCGAACATCTTGTCTCAGTCTGGCTGAGTCGGGAAAGGGTTGTTTTGCTCAAAACATTGCAGTATTCCTATAATCTGATTATTTGTCTTGTCTACAGTGCATTGTGGTTGAAGAAGTAATCACACTCTGGGACAAATAAAGCAGGAACTTGATCTTCAATTCAACGTAATCATGATGTCTTGTTTCTTTTTCACACAGAGGTGTAACACTGTGGAAGAGGCAGGGTTCACCTGGTCTACGTAAACACAATCAGGTCCTGGAGAGCCCAAAGCTGGGGAGGCACAGCCGCCTGCTTCCAACAACACACACTGCATGAAGTGTCTCTAGATTGGAGAGATGGAGAAATACACGCAGAGAAAAAAGTATTTGTATGATGGTCAAATTCTAAAGTAGGTAGATACTGGAGGACTACATACAAATGTGGACAGGAGGAAAGAGAGCATATTGTTTATGGGGATAGAGAAGAGGACAGAAAAGAGTTGGTGGAGTTTTGAAGCGTTAGTAGAGGGAAGGAAGTGTGTTATATGGCCAGCAACAACAGCAGGGAGAGACATGGCATTATGCAGATGAACTGGAGGGCAAAGAAGACACAAAAATACTACAGAAATATATGTGATCATATATCAAGCATAAAAACCAGCTTAGTCGTACACTGTAGCATGTTGACTCTATTGCCAAGAGGTACTGCTGCTTTGTTAGAAAAAAAACACTGGGTTGATAAACAGTTTTGTTCTATGATACACTAATGTGAGGGAGTCTAAAAAAATTGGATTCCAGTCCTTGTAACTTTTTGTCTGTGCTCTGTGTCCTTATTTTCCCTCTGTGGTGCTCATACCACAGATAAAAACAAATGAATAAATTGGCGAATATGAGCATCAACACAGACTCTGGTTTGTCCTCAGTTAATGTTGTTTTCACGACTTTTCAATCATGAGTAAGTGCTGGGTGTAAGATTTCATCATCTGTCTCCCATGAACACCCATGAAGCCTTTTGCTCGGGGTTGTTTGCTGTAGTTTGCTCAGATCACTTTCACTATAACTTACACACAAACTGTGCCACAGTTTGCTTGGAGGAGGACTGACCCCTGTATTTTAAGGTGGCTGCATTGCGGTTATTTGGTGCCAGCTGACTTTAAATGGTGTTGTTCTCACCTAACCAAACCGACCAAACTAAATGAGAAAACATAAGTTCGAGTATACTTCTCCAAACATGCATAGTTTGAAAGCATGATATGGAGGGTTCCTACACCTTTTCTCTAAATCAAATTCACTTTCAGAGCATTTTCAACATACATTTTTAAGATTTTCCAGCACCCTATGGCAGTTTACAGCTACTAAAAATGATTATTTCCCTTATTCATCATATTAACTCAAACATTATTGTGCTATTAACAGCTAAAACTATATTTAGTGAGAGCATTCCACAGAGGGGAGACAAAAAATGTGTCACAGACCTTGAGATTTTCCATGAAACCAATGTAATTGCAATTTCCAGCAGTTTCAAGCAGTTTATTCAAAATCCAAGCAATTTTCAAATAGAGTTCTGGTGAAAAAGAGCAGGTGTGTGCAAACTTCTATTGGATAAATAAAGGTTGTGGAGGTGTAACTCTTCTCCAATGACAATTTATCTAAACAATATTGAATTAAAACAATTTAATGACAAATAGTGAATGATTTTCCTTCTTACCAGCCCCACTATGAGCAGGAAGTGTCGTCCATGCGGCTGGCTGTAGCCTGGTGCTCTCTGCTGGGCCCTGTGCTGGGGGAACACCTCCCTCCAGATGACCAGCTGGCCGACACGCTGCTCCGAGGCCAGCGGCAGCAGGCAGTAGTGCTGGCAGTACAGACAAACATCCAGCAGGTCCTCTTTAGGCAAGTGGTTGGCGATCAGGTAGGCCTGGTGGTGGTGGTGAAGACCAAAGCAAAGGAATTGATCTGAATATTTTGTTAATTATCACCAGGGGTCCTTGAGGGACTTCCAGTAGGTCCTTTGCAACATCAGGAATTGTCTAATTTTACAAAAATTTAACTCACAAGAAAATTGTTACAATAAAAAAATGTTGGATTGTTTTCATAATGTTTTAATCTCACCAATTTTAATCTATTTGTTAATTTTCAAGTATGATATTCAAGCAATCTGAGGGTCTCTAGGGCAAAATCACTTCAACTGGGGGTCTGATCCTTAACCCTTTAAAAACATGAGCAGATAAATTTGATTTCTTTCAAAAACATGGGAAGAAGGTAAAAACTTAAAAGAAAATGACCCTAATATTACCAAAAAGTAAAAAACAAAAGGAAACAAAATGACCTGAAAATTACCCAATAAAGCAAATATTTTTCCTATAACATAATTTCATATATATAGTTCTAAAAACTACATATATCATTTTCTGGACATCACATAGCTAATTTCAAGGTCATTTTCCTGTAAACTTATACTATCTTCTTGCAAATTTTCAGGTCATTTCCTGCTAAGTTGCTCATTGCCTTTTCCCCTCATGTTTTTGAATCTGTTCACATTTCAAAGGGTTAAAACCTGGTGAAAGGGCACCTTTCACTGAAACAAAAGTAATCTGATGTCCATCCAGGTTTCAAACTGCCAAGTTATAGTCTATTTACACTCCTCTGTCTTCAGTATGTGCATACAGACACTATATGAAAGAAACCACAATCCTTAAACAAACTGGTGGCATTCTCATAATATGTCCTCTGAGGTTTGTCACACCTTCACTCTGACAATACAATACAGGCTGCTACTCACTGACCTCCTTCTCCTTTTTCCAGCTATTAATAATTTAACAGAGAAGCTGGGCGGATGATCTGCCACTGAGACAGACAACAGGATCATCATGTTCTCTGCTGTGAAAGACCATTTATATAAACATTTTAACTCTTTCATTGTTGTTATCTGGAGGCATCTGACAGTGTGGTAGAGGAACATGAGAACATGAATATGTGAGATAGATGATTATGAAGCATGTGTATCTGCGTGTATGTATGTATGCGTGTATGTGAGTGTGAGTGTGTGTGTGTGAGTGTGTGTGTGTATGTGTGTGTGTGTGTGTGTGTGTGTGTGTGTGTGTGTGTGTGTGTGTGTGGTATGATATTTACCTTGTAGAACAGACAGGAACCAAGAATTACATAGAGACGCCTCAAGCCAAAAAAGTCCTCCGACTGAAAAATAAGATAATTTTTACTATTGGAATAAACGTTTGGATAAACATGAGATTATGGAGATGAAGAAGAAAATAAAATGTAGAGTTTCATTTTAACATGTTTATATTCATTTCAGAGAAGTGCTTTTCAAATGTTTATTGAAATAGCGGATATCTATCTCATCTGAAATAATAAAAAATAAGATATTAAACAGCTGAAAAGGGAGACTGAAGTAAAATAATTGATAGGGCTAATCTTTATAGTAACTTGAAAACTCTTGGTCTTCCTTTTCATTAAACTTCTCTCTGCTTCAGTATTCCTAATTTCTCATTTTGACTCAGCTGCTCTCTGTCCTCAAGTACAGGTTCATGTAATCAGTTAATACTGTGCATACAAAGGACATCCCAGACCCCATTAGTTTCTCATTAAATATAGACACACACACACACACACACACACACACACACACACACACACACACACACCTCCAGAAATAGCCTAACCTTCTCCCTCTTCACCCTGCTGAAGCCACAAGACAGATGGTGTCTCAGCTAACCTGTGTGTGTGTGTGCGTGAGCTCATGGAGTGAACACCATAACTAGGAATCATAAAATCACTGGGAACATTTATTTAATTCTTCTTTCAAGTCTTCTTTATTTATTTGTGATTAATTTGCTATGGTAACATTTTCCCC
Organism: Myripristis murdjan; assembly: GCF_902150065.1. Taxonomy (NCBI): domain Eukaryota; kingdom Metazoa; phylum Chordata; class Actinopteri; order Holocentriformes; family Holocentridae; genus Myripristis; species Myripristis murdjan. Next base: position 12,056,393 of record NC_043997.1, read on the forward strand.
CAGGGAACACATACTTTCTTAAAGTAAATTGTTCAAAAGCAGAAAAGTAATGTATGAGCATGATCAGTGAAAACAGCTGAAAATATCCATTTCTAACAGGAATCTCAAGTTGCAAATGTGCTGCATCTTCTATCTAGCAACAATTTAGATTCTAGCGAGACAATAGCATAGCAGAACCCTTAAAATAATGTTTAAATTATCTACTTTTTGTATGTGAATCACTAAGTCTTACCATTTCTCCAAAATCTGAAGACTCAAAATCAGAGAGGACAGTATCCACCTCCATCTGTGGACACAGAAACCAAAGTCAACAAAAGTGAATAACCTTAAATCACTAGCATGACAAAGGTTTGAATTATAGCATGTTCCCTCTGTTCCAGTCTTATGTATACACTGTTCTCTTCTGACATGACCCTACATCCACATGGAGCTCTTTAATGTTTCATGTCATCTTATTGTAACCTAGCAGTGTCTCATACATAATGTGTCATTTTTCATGTCAGACACTAGAGGGCACTGTATGTACATACTCAACACTACAAGTTAACCAAAATCAATTAACACCTGCTTCTGTTTAACCGGAATATGAAAACAATGCCCAGTGTTAATTTTTCTTTGTTTGCAGCACCCTAAAGAAGTAAAAGTAAAAAGAAAAAGAGAAGCCTTTTATCATGGCTTATGGCAATAAACTGAAATCTCTTTTTGCTACAGAGGAGAGTGCCTTGGATTCTTTGTTTTGTTTTGTTTTTTGTATTCATACAAGGGCACCCCACACCCCAAACACCACCTGCACTGAACAAGTGTTCCTTTACTATTTAATTTGACAGGAAAATGACTTAAAAACAGAGCTTATTTTGGTTATTTTAATTAGATCTCGAATTTTTAATATGCACACTCACACACACATACCTTGATTTCAGGAGGCAGCGTGAGCCATCGCACTGCAGGCAGCCCATCCAGGAAAAGGGTCCCTGAGATGTCGGTGGGCGGGGCTGAGGAGCTGTCCGTCAAGCGGGATGGCTGGATGAGCTGCTGGAAGAACAAGCAGAAGAAGTGGTCCAACCTGGGAGCGTGGTCTGCCTTGCAGAATGCACTAGGGAGGAAACAATGGATTTAAAAGCTTGATTGACAAAAGTGTATCACAAACATAGGGATTCTTTTTTCTTTGGATGCATAAAATTTGGAAGAGAGCAAAGGAGCAAAGGAGAGGGGGCAGATGGAGTGTGACAATGAATACTTTGTTTTAAACCCAGGTGGAAACTGCCTTCTGCTTTGATTTGGTAGAGCATAGTGTTTATACTGCAGTATATTTTGCATTAAGCATTGGAAATGACAGCCGGAAACTGGAGTCTCTAGCCCTTCGGCTCAGCCGGGGAAATGACATCTCTCTCTGCGGGAGCGTAGGACCAACCAACCTGTCCAAGGAGCCGTACATCACTTTTAGTGTCCGGACTACGCCTCCCACCACCGTCTGGAGATACAGCAGCGGAACCCTGTAGGGGATATGGAAAAAAGTCAGACATAGACCTGGATAAACCTCAGCTTTAGCAGATCGCCTGTTTATCAAATATCTTGACTACAGTCCAGGAAAAATGTCTCATCAAAGCATGCTTTTCCTACACGTGGGTTTCCTTCAAGAAACAATTCATGCACTTGGTTAAGAATGAGATGATTTCATAAATGAGATGATTAATGAATTTGGTCTGGCTGCTAAGAATGACAAGGGGCCAAATTGGATTATATTTGGCTATGGTTTCACAAGCAAATACTCATTAAAAATATATTCATCCTACAGCAAAAGAACATATGCAACCTGAGATTTAAAAAGGGGACGTTCCTTTTCAATTATTTTTACAGATCATGCCCTTAAATGATTCTGTGCTCCAAAAACTGTGCAGTTTTGGAGGATAGGTAGCCTAACATTTGGAAAAAATGTCATGACATGCTGCCTCTAGGATACAGGACTATGGATAATATTTGATAACGTGACTGGGAATGATTCCAGCCCACAAGGAGTCATTTAATCTTGGCAAGTCAGAAGCAATACAAAGCTGGTTAATAACTTAAAACGTTACAGCATTTTATTGTGGGATGATATCAAATGCAAATTAGCCTGTAACCTGGTACTCAAAAATGAAAACCTTGAAGATCTGCTGTCAAGCCCTCTTGACTCTTACGGTATGCAGTATGATGGGTGTGTGTGTATTTGATCTCTCTGTTCCTTCTTCTCGGTAAAGACTTCAGTTCAAATGAAATGCTGTGGAGCCACCATATGGCTGACTTTGACTCTCACAGGGTAATAATCTATGTGTAGTATGTGTGTGCTTTTTGATGCTGCCTCCCTCTACCTCTCAGCTGGCAGACCGATGACCAACAGGTTGTTGCTTTCCTTCCAGTAGCCCACATGCACCAGATGCTTCCCCAGCAGGAGAGAGGAACTGAGGGAGAAGACAGAAAATGGGAGGAAAGAAAAGAAGGGGGAAAAGGTGAGTGAGGTGTGTGGAAAAAATGAAGAGGGAGGCAGTGGATTGGAAAAGTCCAGAGATAAGTGACAGGTAGAACAATGGAGGAGGAAAGTTATAAATCCAGGATCAGTACTGGATTCCAAAAGTTCCCTAAATTAAAGTTAAAAGTTCTCTGTGTTACATTATAACGTCATTAAATCATGACCACAATAATTCATCTTATTTACACTTTCTGAGTTTGGTTTGGATTTGACAGTAAATCTGCTGGTTCCCTTAATGACACAAAACAGGAAAGAGGTCCTGTTCTTCAAGCTCAAACAACACTAAAGCTGTCAGGGCTTCTTACAATGGCAGATGGTGGAACAAGTGAAAGATCAATGGAAAAAAGTAAAGTGTAAGAGAAAACTCACGACTGCAGAAGTTGGTGGGAAACTGAAACCACCACACTTGTCGCTCATGCCCCTTATTTAAGGACAATTAAACCGAGGTGTCGCAATGAATTTGACAGTGATTTAGTGATGTTTACCAAAATAAAACTGCATTAGGTCTCAGGTCACCTGATGATCTGACCCCCGGTGAAGTTCTCCAGCATGTCACACAGAGTGAGGAAGATCCCTCGCACTGCTTTCAGCTGGCTGGACGCTTCAGACACCGGGTACTGATACAGGATCTCCTGCTGCATGCGCGCACGCACACACACACACACACACACACACACACACACACACACACACAGCAAAGCTTGTATTATCTGGTAAGTGTTGCTCTGCGGCATGTGAAAATTACAGTCTGGACAATACGTACAGTCTGAAAACTATAATCGCTGGTTAGCCTTGAGCTGGATGGAGAGCTGTGAGTGTAAACGGCCCTTAAACTCGTCATGAGATGTCAGCAAAAAATAATTGAAACTAATAATCACCAGAGTCCATACTCTAAACTCCACAAATGGTGACTATAATGACAACAAAACGAATGAATGAGGCTTTCCATTAATTCCATTAATTTTACTGCAAACTGGTTATTATTTAGGAATAAACAAAACATTTATTATTAATGGAACCAAGAGTTCAGGAACCACACACATGACAGTGGACTGCAGTCTAGGCAAACAACCACTCATGAGGAACTGGATATATTTGAATTAACTTGTTGTCTGTGTCTCTTTTTCCCTACTCATCCTGTCCATCTAGATCATATTTAATATAGTCTTTACTCTATTACAAATTTCAAAAAATAAATTTTTCCTACTATTTAACAGGGCAACATGTCCCAGAAAAAAACACTTGGTACAAACTGTTGAGCACAGTCACTCACAGAGAAAAGAGAGTGGTTGAGGGAGATTTGGTGCATTGTTTGTGATATTAGTATTCCTGCCGGCTTGCTATGGACTTTGAAGGATGTAGGGTGGAGAGGAGCTGCTGAGAGGATCAGAAGACTGGGATGTGGGTGAAGGGATGAAAACCTTGAATGAACGGGCCTCACAGCCTTGGCAACCAGAACAAAGACACAAGCAACCGCCTATGGAAGATATTCACCTTGGGGTCAAAGACACGCACAGGCGCCCACGCTAAAGCCTGTGTGTGCCGCTGAAAACCGACATTAAATCTCTACAGACCAACTGAGGCAGCAAAAACACTTAATTCCTCTCTCTACTGCCTCTTGCGTGTGCATGCAGGCACACAAGGCAAAAAATACTCGGATCACAAAACGAACACACAGCCCAAACTCAAAAATACTACCACCAAACCTCTCCAATTACAGCTACCCTACAATCAAGAGACTAAAAAATCAAAGTCAGAGTTTAGCGGGTTCCTGCACAGCACTGTCATTTAGAAAATCAACCACTGGCTGATGTGGCTCCAGACAACCCATACTCTATCTTCACTGCCTGTGGGTCAAAATGAAAAAAAAAAAAAAAAAAAAAAAAAAAAATCAGGCTCACAGATACACGAGAAAAAAAAGGAACCGTAGAACCATGAAGTGCAACCATAAAGAAAACATAAACCCTCCATTAGCCTTCCACTGGGAAAATGTGATCATAGTGTAGGAGGTGTTGGTCAGAGAAGAGAGTGTAGCTTGCCCCACAAAGCAAGAAAACACAACTTGGGATTAACACTTCACTTGTAGGCGAGCTGACCTCTGACTGAGCCCTGCTCTACAAGATGAAAAATACAGCCTAAGGATTTATAGTGCAGGGATTCCATTAAAACAGTAACTGCATTTTTGTAATTACAGATCTAATGCTCCTGTGATTGCTTATTTCTACAGTGTTTGAGCAAAAAGTGCAAGTGCTGATTCTCCACGGGGAGGAATAAAGTTTACAGAATCAAAGTGACGGATTATTTATTGACAGGAATTGGGCTCGGGGGGCCAAGCTCCTCCACTTTCTCTCTTCTCTTTTTCTGTTTTCTGTTAGCAGCGCCCACAGGCCCTGGAGGCCATCCAGAGCAGTAGTTATCTCAAGTGTCTGACTCACATCTGAGCAACACAAGGAGAGCCAGAGTTCTCACTACCAGGGTTTGGGATTTCCTATGCAGCTAAGGTCATTTTCACACTCAATTTTTGGGATACACCTCGTAAACATATCAACAAATGATTCTGTTTTTAAATACTGAATGAACGAGGCGGATGCAGCTGGATTCAAAAGGCTCAGTGCAGGTCAAATGTAAAAATGTAACTTGTGCAGCTCTAGGTAAGGGTTGCCTTTGGCCACTGCAAATCAAGTTTCCATGAGCAACTTAAAAGATGGAAAAATACCTGGGCCTGGCCATTATGTCCCTGCACTCATTCTAGATGCCGACTCAGTACTCATATTCTGTTTATTCTGTCTATTTTGTTCATGTTCCATCTATTATCAATAACTCTATTGCTTTATGCATTATTTGCCCACTTTCAACACCTATTTTACTCGTTGTGATCCCTTTCTGTTCTGACCTTCTTGAGATTTTTTTTTCCCTTTTGCATCCTTGTGAGGTTTTTGTGAGTTTTTTCCAAACTGACCTCCTCCTGTGGTGATGATGAGTCCAGTTTGAGAGACAGGTACATGACGATGTGAGGGATGTGTCCTATGGACATCTGGAGTTCGGCTGTGTCCTCACCCCACAGCAGACGCACTAGCTGGCTGACTGGAGGTGTGGTTTTCAGCCTCTGGACTGATGCAGCGTCACCACTGTCACCACTGATCCCCTCCACTGGACCCACCGTCTCCAGGGTCAGCCGCACCTGGAGAAGATAGGAGGAGAGGGGTTTGTGAAAATCCAGTGAGAAGGAGAGTAAAGGAGCAAGATGAGGAACAAGAGAGAGCAGGGCATGCAGTTATCCAACTAGACCACAGCATCATCATTGTCATACCCATTGTTCCCCCTCAAAATTACTCTGAGTTTTCATTCATTCCAAACTCTTTAGCTGTGGGTTTGGCTGAAAGCAAGAAGTCAGGGAGTCAGCATGGCTCTGGATGATTATACTTGGCAAGAGACGACAGGATTTCAACACTGGCCGTGCGTCAATGTTAGGAAAATGGAGGTGCGCTTGTGTGCCATGCTTCCCAATGCTGGAAAACTCCCATCATCACACATTCATTCAGGAAAAAGGTAGAAAACTGAATAGCAGAATGATAATTGTCAGAGTGAAAGTGAGACCGACATCCAGACCTGACCACAGCATAACAAATAGCAGGATCTGTGTCTGTGTGTGCTGGTGTGTGTGTGTGTGTGTGTGTGTGTTTGCCTAAATTAAAACCAGACTGCTGCAAGCCCAAGAAGTGGCAAGACAACAGACAGCCTATCTTCTCTTGTTCTCGTAAGCATGCTGTACTTTTCCTTTCCATTCCATAGTACTGTATTTTTTACGCTGCCATTCATAGAAAGCCATGGTGGAAACTGAAGCAGTCGTGCATGGAAATCCAACAAGCACATACATGGAAACACGCGCAGAAGATGGGACAGCAGAACCAAGACCAGCAACTGTGTGGTCTCTTTGTTAAAATGGTCCATCATGTATAAAAAGATCTTGTACAATCAGGCAGCATTATATTATATCCAGCATAAGTCTGCATATCAGCACAGACCAGATTTCACCACACGCATATATATTACTGAAATCTGGACATAAATCACAATTAATAACAGTCAAATTAAATGTAAAACTAGGAAAGGCTATAGATTCTGTCACTTACACTGTGCAGACAGTAAACAACATCATAGAGACATAATTATAGAATACCTGCATACACACATTGTGCTGACTGTGGGCTAAAACTTGTCAGCACTTCAGCGGCCCGCTAAGACGCTAAGTTGATGTTAATTGAAATAAATCAGGACCAGAGTCCAGATGTGAGAAACGGGAGGAGTAGCCTCTGTCAAGTCAAGTCAATTTATATCGCCCTTCATCACGGGCATGTCTCAAAGGGCTTTACATACCATATAACACACTTAATACATCATATACATATTACAAACACATAAAATACATCTATCATGCTCATGCCTATGGGCAACTTAGAGTCTTCCTAGTCAACTGACCTGCATTTCTTTGGACTTTGGGAGGAAACAAACAACAAAACAGTGGGAACATACAAATGCCACATAGTACAATCAGTCACTGCAGTACAATCCACTTGTAAGTTCAACTCAACTTTATTTTTATATCACCTTTCATACAAACATGCAGCCCAAAGTGCCTCACATAGCAAAATTAAAAGAACACAGACAAAAATACTTTAGTGGGACACATAAAGAACGTTTAAAAGATAAGCTGTGGAGGACCTTAGTGATCTGGATAGGACATAAAATGAAAGAAAATATTTGATGTACGGAGAAGATGGTCATTTCAAGCTTTATAAACAAGTAAAAGAACATTAAAATCAGTTGTAAAAGATATAGGTAGCCAGTGCATGGTCTTAAGTAGTGATCACTTTTCTTTGTTGTAGTTAAGATTCTGGGAGCTGCACTCTGGACTAGCTGTAGTTTTCATATAGACTTGTTAGGTAACTGCGTAAAGAGGAAATTACAGTAGTCTGTATGGCTAGTAATAAAAGTGTCACTGCACAATTAACAATGTAAAGAATGGCTAGAAGAGCAATTAATCTCATTTCTATGATACTATGATAAAATTCATTTTCAAGCAATGCTGCTGCCAGATAGATTTTGGTTTTACTCATGCAAAGCACAATGTGATGGACCTGTAATGCAAGGACAATTTCCTGCCATAAAATTCCCAAAGCAGTTGTTTTGTTCATTTATTTAGACATTTAGTAGAAGAGCTGAAAGGCAGACAGAACAGAGGGAGGCACAAGAGAGGGGCACTTGAGGATGCCGAGCTAAGTCTTAACCACATCACCGTCACTGGGCATTCCCCAGCTATATTTTGGGGTTTGACTGTAACACAGAATGTGAAATATGCCATTTACTGGGCGCTTTGATCCAAAGCACCTTATAGTACCTTGACAACCCATACATTTATTTGACCATAAATTTTTTACACATGCATTTTTTTTTTAGAATAGGAAAGAGAATCCAACCCCTAACTTTGAGAGTCTGTGTCATGTTCAAGCCACCAAAATGTACAAAATTTAGCATTATATATTAAAGACACTGTATCTTCTGATCGCTACCTTCCAAAAAGGTTGGTAGCCTGTATTTTTCTAATCCAGTGATCACTGCCAGACATCTCCAAGGCCTGTCAGCACCAACCACAGGCCGCCGGCCACTCAAGCAGGCGCCCAAATCTGGGCTTCAAGCCATTTCAGCCAATTTTAGGGGTATTATTAAAGAAGAGCTCGGCGACGGTGAAAACACCATGTGATGTGCTTTTCAATTGGTAATTCTGACTGGCCCACTCAGTCTTGAAAACTGGAAAGTGAGAGGCAACACAGATAAAAGTGGGAAAATGGTTTTCGAGCTACTTTATCCTCAGCTCTCCAACAGTCTTTAAGGATCTGAAAAATAGCTTTGATGATGGTTCTGACGGCATCACGATTTGACATGAAAAAGTAGTAGAAAACTGCCAAAAAGGCAAACCCTGGGTTTTCAGAAATTACTGGGTAAAGAGACTGAGCCGGCTAACTGCAGCACTTTCTCTCATCATAAATAATAAGGATGTGGCCAGGCTGGAGGGTGCTCTTACTGGAATTCCAGTCTGTTGATGTCAGTCATTCAGCTCTCACTCGCTCGCTCGCTCACACACACACACACACACACACACACTCACTCACTCACTCACACACACACACACACACACACACACACACACACACACACACACACACACACGAGAAACTGTAGTTCATTCAGCTATGAGGGTTAGCAAAGGGCATGGTAGACTGACTGTAATACTAATATTTGTCCCTCCCACATAATAACTACTGTCTATGTTCCATCTGGGAGGGCTGGCATACAGAGCCACCACCTCCAACACGCACACACACACACACACACACACACGTACGCGCACACACACACACACACACACACACACACACACACACACACACACACACACACACAAAACAATCATTCTGTCAGCAATACAACTCTATTTCAGTTTTTTCAAGAACTGTTTCAGTGCCAAAAGAACCTTGTATTTTTCCAAAAAAAAATATATATATGTATCCCTCTGTCCTTCCCTACAATGTAATTTAGTTTCCGACAACATCTTCTAATCAGCTGAGCATTCGATCCCACATCGTAATTGTTGTCTTCCTGTGGCATCGAAAAAGAGTCACACCGCAGTCCAGTCTCTTCACCGCGATCACCATCATCCCCGTGCACACTCTGTCATTTACAAATTCCAGCTTTTTTGTCATCCTGCTTTTTGGTGAAAATGGGCATGATTTGTGCAGAAACTGTGGATTTTTTAGCTACTGATCAAAGGATCATTGCTCGGTAATTGCTGGTTTCCTAATGCCTAACAGCGCTGACTGGTGTTTTCTGTACACATTTTCGCAGCTGAGAGAAACCAATGCATTTGAAAGCATCATAAAGCACCTTAATGTCTATATTGTCGGTCCCAGTTTATTGTGTGTGACAAGCCAAGATTTTGAAGACCTAAATCCAACCTTATGGATTGAGCAGGCCAATTCAATATGGAAAAAATTGTATATTCTAAAGGTTTGGCAAAACACACTCAAATTGTGACAGTGATGTAAAGGGGGGCTCTCCTTCAGTAGAGATGATGCATAGTGTGTTTTAATGTGTAGTAACAAAGACCGAAACTGTGATCAGTCTTTAGCAGAATCCCATGAAACACTAGCTAATTTTGAACATTTATTTGATGTTGGAAGATTTGTAGACGCTTACTTGTGTTGGCCCTGGGATACAAGAGAGCACCCTCTCAATGTTCTCTGTGGTCACGTCCACATCGTCCACTGCTACAAGCACGTCACCTGAGCACAGAATCAAATGCACAAAAAGAGAATAATGTCAAATAGTGATGTAGACAAGGTTCCCACTCCTTTAGGGAAATCATTTTCCAGGATTTTTCAAGGACATACTAAATGATCCACATACATGTTAGATGTTGCTTACAGGTCACCTTATAATGATTCTAACTTTCCCAGCTCTAGCACAAAGTGTTCTCAGTAAATTTGTGCGAGATCTACCTATACCTTGAGAGGTGCATAGATCACTGCACTAGACAGAAGGACACGTGTTCAACAGTTCCAGTTCCAACATCTAACTAGTTGCTGTAAGTTTTTTTTTTTTTTTTTTTTTTCACTTTGATGGAGCTAGGCTAATGACTCCTATAGACCTAAAGCCTTTATGCTAAGCTAACACAATATGTTTGACACCATGAAAATGGCATCGAAGATCTCAGTCTGAGTAAGTCGTAAAAAGGGAATTTTGCCCAAAACGTAGGAGTATTCCTTTAAATGGTATTTAAATATTTTCCTTACTCATCTAGGCTCTAACAGTGCTGTTCAGAATGTGACAACCAACGCTGATTCACCTGTTTTTTGTGCAGAGAGGCATGCCGCCTCTCTGTAACAAAAGCTATTTCAGGTATTTGACCACTCTAATTGTTTAAGCATGTTGTGGTGCTGTGTGAGCTGTATAAAAGCCTCTCTAAACAGTAACTCATGTGGGTAGTCATTTGTGGTGAAGTGCAATTGGCATTCTTCTTTCTGCTTGGAGGAACTGCCCACCGATTAGCTCAGATAGGAGAAAGTTACTTTAAAGATGTCTTGCTTTCAAAAAGATGGCAAAGAAGAACACAATTGCTATTGAACCCTTGCCTGTATCAGAATAACTCCAAATAATGATACTCGGCTTTCATGTGTTGTCGCTCTTGATAGCTGTCACTGGGATTTCAAAACATTGCTATTGCGATAGCCATATATTTTTGGTGCAGAATAATAAATCATCAGTCCTCAGTATAACAAAATTAAGTACTGCTTAAAATCACAGACTTCTTAACTGACTGAAAGCCCTACACAAATCACAGTCCATCTTCTTTTATAAATGGCTAAAACCAGCTGAGGTTGTCCAAGCACTGTATCTTGTAGTCACTGTTTACCCTTTCTCATAAGGAGACTCTATATACTATGGGTGGCTGTGACCAGGTTGTAATAATTTAGAGCAATGCTTTGGCAGTGTTTTTTTTAGAGATGGAAAATGAATGTTGTTGTATGTAAGGGACCTGAACTGTTTTTGCATAGCGGGATTTTCTCTGTTGCTATTTCTGCAAAGAGGTCACAGCTTCACAGCTGGAGTGACTGCATCCTGGACAAGGTAGATCAAGTATTAATCAAGAATTATTTTTTTCAATTTATATGGTGTATATGGTGTTAGTGATTTTAAAAATATTAAGTCTCCCAATGCACCTGTCCCAGAATGTGCACACATATTGATGCCTCACTGGAAGTCTTAACAATCTTGTTTCGTTTACTCCTGACTCAAAGTAGAGCCAAATTTGCATCACTCGAAGAAGTTTTGGGCAGACTGCTGCTTGATTAATTAAGACACTGAACAATATTCCATAGCACATGACCCTCTAAGGCAGGGGTGGGCAACCATGTGCCATGGAGAGCCCAGAGGCTGCAGGTTTTCTTTCCAACCAAAAACTCCACCAGCTGATTTCACTGATTAGTCCCTCCTCTCTGCTTGAAGGTGAGGTAATCAGTGAGATCACCTGGTGGAGTTTTTGGTTGGAAAGAAAACCTGCAGCCTCTCGGCTCTCCATGGCACATGGTTGCCCACCCCTGCTCTAGGGAATAGCCATATTTCTGCTGTTTAGCTGATGCAGTATGAGTTGGCTAACGTCCTATGCCTTGCTTAATGTTCATAACAACTAGACAACTAAACAAATACAATTAGTAGTTGTAAATCCAGTCTCACCAATCAAGATCTGGCCACACTTGATGGCAGGGCTGTTTGGAACCAAACCATGAACAATGAGCCTCTCTTCCCGTCGGGCCGCTGCAGAATCTCCCTGGCCTCTACTCCAGGAGGGGTGGTGCACCACCCCCAGCAGAGCCTCCAGCAGGCCTCCTCTGTCAGAGAGAGGCAAGGATGAGCCTCCCAGGCGTTTAGGGTTGAGGTAGACACATACTTCCTTCAGCTGCTGCTGCTGAACCATCACACCCTGCCTCTGACCTGCCTGATTCTTTAAGATGGATGCCGGGGCTGATGTCAACGAGGAAATGTCTTTACCCCCGTCCTTCCCTCCTCGGCGCTGGGATGGCCGGCGTTTTCTCCTTAGGATCCTGGCCAGTCTCTTCAGTGCAGGCTCTCCTTTCGCCAGTGAACCACAGCGCTGCTTCTTTTGCTCTGTAATGATTTCTGCCTCCTTTTCACTGAAACGAACATGATTGGTGGATACACCTTGACTGGAAGTGGCCTGGGCCAACACGGCCTCCTCCTCTCCCTCGCTCAGCTCCAGGTAGAAGAGTTCGCCATTCTTCTGGATGTCGTCCAGCCATTCTGGTTCCAAGTCACTGAAGGAAAACAAAGAATATCAAAACAGAGCTAGTGTCACAGAGTACAGCTGGACTGAGAGAAGGGGGTGCATACAGAGAAAAAGGCTTAAATAGTGGCTAGAGTGGTTCATAATGAAGGTTAGTAAATGGCTATTGTGAATGTCAGTTTTTATCCCTACCATATAAGTTGCCATATTTACAGTGTGGGGTAATGCAGTTTTACACGAACTAGCTTCCCATAACTGTCTTATTTACAAAGGACCCAGTTCTCCTTTTTCCAGACAAATTTAATTTCCATTCCAAATATAGAGGTATTTCTGAGAAAAAGGTGTCACTACAGGACACTGAACTGTGAATGACACAAACAGCTCAGGGAAAATAAGCAGTCCATCATAGGGGGAATAATGGGAGAGGGAAAAAAAATCCAGGATTTTTTTTCTTTTGGTCTCTCTAAATTTAAACCTTTGGTGAACCTGTGGTAGGCAGTTCAGACACAACATCTATAAATTCACTGTGCATGTTAAGAAACATACAATTATTTATGAAGGTTAACCTCCCAAATTGAAAACATTTCCCCACACTATGAAAAGCTCAAAGGGAGGAGAGATGGAAACCTTGTGCATGAGGGACACTCCCTCTTTGGCACAGCTATGGACTCAGAAACCAGATGGCTTTTAAGCCTTATTTCACAAAACACACCCCTGGACAATATGTATAAGAGTAAATTAGCTCAAACAACAAAACACACAGTAGATCCATTTCCTAAGCACTATCACTTGTCAACAGCTCCTGTTTACATATCAGGTTACAGACTCCTAGGTTGCTAAACACAGTGATATACGTCTGTGCTTTAAAGAGCCTTTTCACACAGATTCTCACACAATATTTAATTTCTGAACTGGCCTGGCATACCTAAAACTACTAGTTTCTGCTGTTTTTTTTTTTTTTTTTTTTTTTGGTATCACATTCAGAGTCAAACTAGCTTCTTACTCAGAGTAGTTGGAGCTGCTGTAACTCGAGGATGTGGATTTATTATCACTGTAGTAATCTTCTCCATCCTCCGTTTGACCGCCAACAGCAACAGTCATACCGCCACCGCGGACGTTTGTAGACGCCATATTGTACTATAGTGCTTTAGTTTTCGCATAAATGCTGCTTTAAACCCGCCAAATTTTCATAAAAACGAGCTGTGGTATTCTCCTCGCCATGTTGTCCGCATACGAGTGCTCTGCTCTGTACCACGTGACGCACAGACGTTCAACGTGATTGGTGGAGCACGCCGTTGCCTTTGACAACACACAAGCTTTCTGGATGAGCAGACGACTTTTTTCTGGCAGGAGCAGGAAGGAATGCAAGTCCGCTGCCATCCTGGTTCATTTGGCAGCTGAGACTGTCATCCCGTTGAATAATGCAACAAACAGACAAACACCATAGCCTGCTCGTGTTTTATATAAAAATCCGAAAAATAAACAAAACAAAATACAAACAAAATAAACAAAAGTAATCGTATAAAAATTGCCTTTGAATACTGTACAATAAAACCGGCTTACGCGCCTTAAGAATATTAGAATTGTACTATAGAAGCTAAAACTATATACCACCGAGTATAATAAGGTTATTTAAACTCACTGCGCTGCGGAACAAAATGCCAAGTCCTTAAATATTAACGTGATTTTTTGGTTGAAGATGCAATCTGGATTCACTTACTCTTAACAGAAATTCACTTATTCTGCGTTTTTATTTTGCCGCCCCGAACTCCACCCCCACCCTTTGCAGACTTGCACGAGGTTTTTAAATCCCCTCCGGCATCCCGCAAATTTCAACCAAGTGCCTGTGGACAAACAACGCACACAACTATGGGCGAATTGCTTAAAGATGTACAAAACACACGCACTACAGTATCCAAGCAGTAGACGTGCGCCATTGGCCAACTGCACTGACCTGTAAAGGAGAACACTGCGAATAGAGTCGAAGTCCTCCAAATTCTTAGAGAATGATGCTCCATCTATAGAAATGTTAAACATCATTTGTGTTTCATGTTTTTTTTTTTTTTTTTTTGCTGGGACCAGTGCGTTCAGTAATAAGATGTCTCCAGTTTTGTTATCGTGGACACGCAGCTTAAATTCCTCAACTCAACGGGATCAGAAAGATGATGAAAGAAAAACAAGATGCATAAAAACTGAAACTGGTAGTCCTGAGCCACGCACACTCTACGAAAATCAATCAAATCCTCTCCTCTGTCCCAATATGAAGTCCTGATCACAATGAATGCCAAGCTGAACTCCGTCTCCAAGAACAGGAAAAGTCCTCCTCCAATTTCTCACGTCAATCACTGACACAAACTGGTGAGCGGCCTCCCCAATGCATACGCTTTTCAGAGAGAGAAGAAAGCGCTGGGTCCTTCTTTGAGTTTTGAGTGTTTCTGCAGGCCAGCAGAGCGGTTTTTTGCCTCGGCAGTCTTCTTGGCAGGTGGAGTGAAAACCCGCCTACTGTGAGGTCCCAACAAAAAGCAGAACATCAGCCCACAGTTGTAGTGCTAAATTGGATTAAAATATCTTACTGCTCAACACATTGAAGGATTTTTCTTAACAAAAATAACAGCACTTATTCCAATAACACTTGGTAACCTGTTTTTTATCATGACTTTATTGAATAATAGTAGATGATATTTTTTTATTTATCCAATGGTTTTACAGCTCTACAGGAACTTAGAATTTCGCTGTGATATTTTTATAGTGTCCCTCTGAAATAGTTTGATAGGGTTAGTGTATGTAGACTGTATGCATGTCTTGTCGCCTGTACGCTGGTTAATTACTACAACTTAAAAGCCGGCTTGACGTGTAGATCATTAAATACTTCACATACAACGAACGAAAACCGGAAGACCATTCTACGCTTGATATTTGACAAGTTAACACTACCACTCTGATCATACTCCTTCCCTCAAAGTCTCCAGAGAAAACAGTGAACGGTCATCAAAAGCAGAAAGCACATGAACTAAATCATCTCTCTCTGCCCGCTTCGCGCTCAAGAAGGAGTATCACCAACTCTTCATCGTGGCTAGCGAGACCAATTCTTTAGCAAACATTTCTCTAGTCAAAAACTATAGAAATGATCCCTGAAAGTATAGTCTTAACAGAGAAACGTCACAGGATCACTACTAGTATGAACAGACAGGACTTGTGCATCATGGTGTCATCACCAAAGCCATATAACACCCGGTTTGATGAGGAAATTAGATAGATAGGTAGACAGATAGATAGATAGATAGATAGATAGATAGATAGATAGATAGATAGATAGATTGATTGATTTACTTTATTGATCCCAAACTGGGAAATTATAAAAATTATCAGAAACGAACTGAATCAATAAACACTGAATGATCTGCTATTGCAGATAGGAAGCACAGCCTATTCATAATCGTTACTAATGTCATTACCGCGTTGATTACATGTAAAGTAGTTTACAAATGTAAGTTATTTAAAATACCCATAATGCTGTCTGGTTATATACTCCTCCTCCGTGTTTTTAATTGGTTACTGTAATATTTCAGGCATCGTGGTAGCTCCATATGAGGTCACATGTTAACAACAACTGAAGTGAAACTCTGGTTTACTGAACCAAACATTTCAGTGATCTCTAAGACACGAAGACTGGCTGAATGCAGGGGTTATAATGTGTCATGGAAGCCGGCTGCACAGCGGTGACATGCAGGAAAAGCTGAGAATGTCTCACTTTAACATTAACAGCAGCTATCTAGCCACAGTGCCAAGGGTGCACCCCCTCCAGACGTCCGACTAGAAACGAAAGTTACTTCTTTTCTAAAAACACGAGTTCTGCGTCTCGATTTTCAGTCCACAAACGCCAACGAGCTCAGGTCTGCGATCAGAATCAGAACCAGAAATATTTTTTTGCTCCCTAAGGGGAAACTGGGTCAGCTGCAGTTGCTCAAAACAGGAATTAATTTATAACAAATAGGAAAAAAATAAATCAGAAGCACAAAAAAGGGCCTTAAGAATTTGCAAAATACGAACTGAAGTATGCGAAATATATATGAATATGTGCATTAATACTACTGGTCCATTAATCGTGATTGTAAAAACAACAGCAAAGCATTATGTCTAAATATTTGCAATAGACCTACAAAATAATAAAATAAATACAGGAATAAGAAATTAAAATTGTTTTTTTTTTTTTTTCTTTTCAAAGTCAACCTATAATCAAATGAATTGAACTAACTTCCGGAAAATTATTTTTTCGCTGTTTCTCGTAATGTCACTTGAAACATTTACTCCATACATGGCGAACGGTAAGAAAAACTCTACTATATGCTTAATATTTGACAAATCTACACTACCACTCTGATCATACTCCTTCCCTCAAAGCCTCCAGAGAAGACAGTGAACGGTCATCAAAAGCAGAAAGCGCATGAACTAAATCATCTCTCTCTGCCCGCTTCGCGCTCAAGAAGGAGTATCACCAACTCTTCATCGTGGCTAGCGAGACCAACTCTTTAGCAAACATTTCTCTAGTCAAGAACTATAGAAATGATCCCTGAAAGTATAGTCTTAGCTGAGAAACGTCACAGGTTCACTACTAGTATGAACAGACAGGACTTGTGCATCATGGTGTCATCACTAAAGCTATACAGCACACAGTTTAATGAGGAAATTGATACAGACAAAGTGTAGACAAAGGAAACCATGCAAACTATATATGACATTTCTAATGCTACTGGCAGCTCGATTGCGACTAAAATGGTTTACAACTGTATTTAATTTAAAAATACCCATAATGCCGCCTGGTAACACCTTCCTCCTCCGTGCTTCCCATTGGTTAATGTAATATTTGCTACCGTCATGGGGGCTTTAAGTGAAAGCACATGCTAACAACAAGCGAAGTAAAACTGTTGCTTGTGGAGTTAACCTTTAAATTGATCGGTATGATGTTTGACACAAAAGCTGTTAAAATGACATTTAAACGTTAACAGGAGCTAACTAGCAACAGTCCAATGGGTGCACCAGTCTCAGACGTCCGACTAGAAACGAAGGTTTAGATAAATGTGAACTTTCAACTTTCAACTTGCAGACATCTGATTTGAGTCAAATATAAAATGTGGTTACTTGCTGCAGTGAAGGAGTGTCATAATACTTTCTCAGTCAACTGTCTACTTTTGATAAAACTGTCTGTCCCAAAAACTGATGATAAACAGAGGACCTTGGCCAGGTGGACAAATCCAACAGCAACAAACCAAACTTTCAGTTCCAAGAGGCAATTTCCAATCTGGTGTCATTTCCAATCTGCTCATTTATAGTTTTATATATCTATATCTATCTATCTATCTATCTATCTATATCTATATATAGATAGATAGATAGATAGATCTATCTATCTATCTATCTATATGTATATATATATATATATATATATATATATATATATATATATATATATATATATATGTATATATATGTATATATATATATATATATATATATATACATATATATATATATATATATATATATATATATATATACATATATATATATATATATACACACACACACACACACACACACATATATATATATATATAGATATAGATATAGATATCTATAGATATCTATATATATATATATGTCTGTCGTTTTCCTCAGCCTCATTGTCAAGTTTGGGCCCATATCGTGCTAAAGCCAAAAACCCCAGTCCCTCAAACGCGCAAACGTGCCCAAGCACGATTGCCCCCGGTATGCACGTCATGACGTTGAAATACACAGGCATGGCCCGACATCATCAATAGTTCGAATACATTCATCATGTCTTCCATTTAACTAAAAAAACGTTTTTGGTCCTTTTAATCAGACATGGGATGTTTATTTACCTTGACAGTTTCGGAGGTCAATTGTCACTCTTCTCTAACAATGTCACACTAACCTCGCGGCAACTGTCACCTACAGTACATGCAGTAGGTTACTGTAGCTGGTGGCAGAGGTCAGACTGGGAATGGGCGGCTCACCCCGGGGTATTATTATTATTATTTTTAATAAATGCAGGTTAAATACTGGAAATTTACGGGGAAATACTAATACGGGAGGGGGGCGGGAAAGGAGGGTAAAAGACGGAAAATCCCGGCCAAAACGGGATACTTGACAGGTATGATTAAAATTACCTATCATTTTGAAGCATTAATCATCTTCAGTTAAATCATTAATCATCCTAGTCATGAACTTAGCATTAGCTGAAGTAACATTAGCTACAACTCTTGCTAATTAGGGCATCACATATGTTAATGCTTTTTTCAGTGCCATATTAGAGAATGAATACAACCTCTTTTAATTCAAATACCAAAACTCTCCGTCAGAAACAGAACAATGAGTCTTTAAACTTTTTTTTTTTTTTTTTTTTTTTTACAGTATTTGAACATTTTAAGGAGCTAGCTAATGTTAGCCTCAGCCATTAGTGGTGCAGGGGTTGCCAGACGGATGCTAGCTGTCTAGCCGATAGTCTAACTAATATAAAACTAAAATATAAGGAATATGACTATCTTACTACAACAGTCCATAAGACAGACTTCGCATTTAAGGACCCAGAGAGGTGCAGTGTGAGTTTTGAATTTGAAGTTAGTTGGATGCAGAGCGGCTCTCCTTAACGCGCTAGCTCGGCTAACGGCGCCGGGCCACTGAGGTAACCGGAGGGAAATTTGACAAATATGTCGTCTGTTTTCATCCAAGGCCGTTGTTACTTAGTGTTACAAGTGAAAACCTCTTACATTTGTTTTAAATATGTCCTTAATATACAGCTACAAGCGTGTTAACGACCATAAATGAACTTACCATCCAAACTTGTAGCCAACGTCCGTTAATTAACACAGGGATTAAAGTTCTCAGTCTCGAGACGGATTTCCGTCAGTTGGAAAAAAGGGGCGAAAAAAAAAAAGAAAGACTAAAAAAAAAAAGTTGCACGTGCATTTTGTTGTGGTACAGTTTTGACTATCCAATGAAATCATGTTAGGCATTAAACTGACGCTGTTGTAAACCAATAAAGCCAGCCAGAGCCTTGGTATTAGCCAATCAGAAACAGAGGAGGGCGGGTTCACCCCTGCCCCTCAGGGACGGATCTGGGGTCCGTTTCACAAAGCAGGTTTACTGAAAACTCTGAGTCTGTTAACCCTGAAATGAGGGGAACTCTGGGTTTTCCGTTTCACAAAGCTAGGGAGGTAACTCAAAGCAGAGAAAGAGAGGTAACTCTAGCCTGTTCCATAGAGGGAGGTAACTTAAGCTCTCGGTCAGTTACCGCAGTTACAGACTCCATGAAACTAACCTGTCGGGACCAGGTTTGAAATGAAATGTCCGCCCTCTTTCAGCCACACACGGTATTTAACTTCCTCATTCATTCAGTCAGCAGGCGAGTTTTGGCGTGGCATATGCTGCCGTCTGTTAATTTTGAAAAATAAATAAATAAATAAATAAAAAAAAAAAAAAAAAAAAAAGTCAGTAGGCCATTAGTAGTTAGGTGGCGTCTTTTTCTCACGAAAATGACATGTCCTTTCGACAACGATCCCGTGGATGAAGGTGCAGTGCAGAGAATTACATTTTCGTCGGGAGATGGTTATAAGACGGCACAGACTGTAATATTATTGTGATTGCAACGGACTACATTTAAACTTACGCACTGACCCGAGCAGCAGTGTTCTCCCACGCCATCTCCCTCAAACTCGGTGTATGAATGCATTAAGATTTCGATTCAACCGGGGTGAAAAGCGCAGCCCGACGCCTCCCCGTTGCCATGGTGACTCGTCAAATCGGAGCTCCATTGATGTGGCTGTGGTGCACGCGCTTACCTCCAGGTGAAACTACTCCGAGTTGATCAAACTAACTCAAACCAGCTGTTCTGGAACCGAAAACTCAGAGTTTCCTATCTCAGAGTAGATCAACTCAGAGTTCGGGGTAAGACTCGGAGTTTGTTGAACCTGCTTCGTGAACTGGAGGGAATAGTTGCATGAGTGGAAATAACAGAGATGTAACGTGGATTTTTTACCAACTCAAAATGGATAGCTGATCGATAACGTCATCTGAGAGCAGCTTCTTCGGTAAGTGTCTATTCCCTGTTGAGGTTCGGTTTTACTTTATACTTTATACTTAATTTGAATAAGGACAGAGCATAGGCTATTAATCGTAATGTAATGAAAGTTGAATGTTAATCTCCGTGTTAGCCTACTACAGCTATTGTCGCCGACTTTTGCGATTCGTCATTTATCTTTAACACGAAAAAGATTCCAGTAAATTTCCACATGCCAACATGGACGCATTGATAGTGAGGGAAGGCTCCAACGTTTCAAAAATAGATCAAACTGTGAAAAACAAATGGAGATGGGCATGGCTTAGTGAAACGGGGGACGACGGAAAGCCTGTTAGCTCTTGGTGTAACTATAACTACATTGTGACTACATTACAAACTGAGTCAAGCCCAGCAAAAAGTAGGCTATCAGTTTTGTTGAATAGATCAAAACATTTAAATTAAAAGCAAACTTACAATAATTAAACTGCTCAAAATCACCTTGCTCCTATACAATGCTATTGGTCTCGAATATTTAAATAGTGTAAATTAAAGTTTTCTTACAACTTAAATGCTGTATTAGAGAACAGAAGGGCTAATAGCCTACAGCATTTGACTTTTTTTTTACTTGAAACCTTTGGGAAGCGATCGCACGGCAGAAAATGGGCCATTCTTAAAGCGTGGTGCAGCGCATTGCGGGGGAATATGAACTGGCCTGAAAAAAAATTCAGTCAAAAATATTTTTTTTGCTTTAATCCCTGTATCCCAAAATTATGGGAACATAACAACATTTAAAACTTAGACTGTATTGCTTAAATTTGGCTTGAATTACAGCGTCCTCCATAGTATTTTATTTTGCTTTATTTGCTTTTATTTTATTTTTGCCAATAACAAATGTGAACCTCCAGTTGATGATGTCGTTGTTTTCTGAGTTATATGTGAAATCATAACTCTATGTACTATGTAGTCGGAAGTTATAAGCTGTTATGCTACTTATTTCTAATGAAAAATATCTTGGTAAAATGTTTATTTATCGTTTCCTTCATCAGCAGAAGTGCCAGCATATATTTTTAAAAAGTTCTAATAAAAATAGAATATGGAAAAATAGATTCCATTGATATAAAATCATTAGAGAACAAGGACAACTCAGTTATTCCTCTTTGCAGATATTCAGAATCACACTGCCCTCTTCTGGCGTATTGACGTAACTGCTGACCTTTGATGACTGGGTAAATCGACACTAAATAATTACTTTTGCTAATAATAGCAATATTTCAAAAAGTCTCTACGCGGTATGTGTTATATGGCTGACTAAATGGAACCGGATCTGATTTGTTTATTTATTTTAATTCACAATTCCCTCCCGCTTTGTTTACAATGACGTCATACACATGCGCCGGACACATGCTCGCCACCAGAAGCGGCTTCCCAGGCATGTTTTCAGTTGCCCTTCGGTCATCTGACAAGAGTTTGAAGTCATTTATTGCCGTTTTATTCGGACATATTAGGGAAATTCTATTATGGCGGCGGTAGAGAAATATATATTTTGTCTTTTGGATAAATCCGCGCTTGATTGGGACTCTTATACACTGCCAGTGTTTTGATTCTTTTAAAAAACAAGGGCATACCGTGAGATCTACACTTGAGGAAATGTCTTTGTTTAGGCAATGCTGATTCAAGGTAGCAGAAGAAAAAAATGGCTCATGTTCCCTGTGATAAGAGTGAGAAACAGCTGGATGGAGATTCACTTGGTGGCATCGCAGAGGAGATGGAGCTGCTTCATATCGATGTGGAGGCAGCAGAGGACAAGCCCGGCAGAGAGGAGGCACTGTGCTCTGTGAGTTGGTCTATGAAAGCCTGTAATACAGAGCAGACAGTGTGCATGTGCTGCACTGTGATTTCTGAGGGTCTGGCTGCATGTGAAGTTCCCCTAGAGTTCAAAATAGTCCTTTACAGTGCTGATTATGGGATTTTGCATGTTTATTGAACAGAGGAACGTCATGAGAAAGCAGCGGCACTGGGAGAAGCATCTGGCAGCGAAGAGGAGCAAGCGGAAGGAGAAGAAGCAGAGGAGGAAGCTCAACCGTGAGCAGGAATCAGGTGAAGGTCAAGAGAGGAAGACCACACAGCCACACTGTCATGGATTTGTTTCTCTAAAGACATTAACGTCCATTTGAATTTTCTCACTTACACAGTCAGAATATGCTCGGATGTGTAACGGAGGTTTAACAGATGATAACGTCTGATTTTACAGTGGAATCAGCTTGCCATTTTTTAATCTTGTTTTTGTTGTACAGGTGGCAGCTCGGACAATCCTCAGCTCACCAAACGGGTCATCAAGGCGATCACCAAAGAGCGTCTGGCTGCAGCTCAGTGCACAGGGCTCAGGCTGTGTGTGGACCTTAGCATGACGGACTGCATGTCTGACAAGGTGGGCGGCAGCAGAGCCCGACTCCAACTGCAAACTATATCCCACTCAGTGTGGGGCAAAAATCCATGCAAGGTTTTTTTTTGTTTTTGCATGCAGTACAAATGTTTAATTTGTGCACACTGGAGCCTTAACAGTCTTGGAGTTGCATAAATTGGGTTTGGCTGGAAAGCTGAGGCTCTTGTGGATTCAGTGAGCCAGATTTGATTCATGTGTGATGATGTTAACCCCCATGGGAGCCATTTCACTGTAGTGAGACCATCAAACTTGGCATCACTGTATAAACTGACCTCTAGGATAATGACAGCTTCATGACACTTTTTATCTGCAAACTTGAGGACAATTTGAAAAAATCACAATAAATAATAATATCAAATTGCAACACATAAGAATTCCAATACATATCAAATCGGCACCCAAGTGTTGTAATAGTACCAGATCAGGAGGTGAGCATATTGTCCCAGCCCTAGTGTGTGTGTGTGTGTATGTGTGTTTACTATGTATGTGTTCCTTGTTCAGGAGATATGCCGGCTTGCCGGCCAGTTGAGACGGCTGTATGGCTCAAACAGGAAGGCAAATCGACCTTTCCACCTGTTCCTGACGGACCTGAGAGAGGACAGTCGTCTCTACAGAGAGTGCCTTAGAATGAACGACGGCTTCCTTAACTATGTGGTAATTATTGTGGCTCAGAGTCCAAAACTTACAAGTAAACCATTTCAGATTGTAGGGAAAGTTGTCAGAATGAATGACAACATTCTTTTATTACATTACCACTATTATTATCATTAATAATAGTGTTGTTCTGTAGCTCTGCTTCACCCGAAAAAGTCGGCATTTCCACAATCAGGCCTGAACCATCAAACATGATTTGATTGTTGGCCTGAGCCTGGCACTGAGCCAGCACTATACCAGAATCAGTTTGAATCCCCAATTCTTTGTAAAGAATTCTTTAATTAACATATAGCAATTGTAATTCCTAATATTAACAATATTATATTTTAAATGAAGGACAATCATTAAGTCAAATCTTTACATTCGCTGATTTGACTGTGATCTGACTGATATTCTCATCTTGGTCCTTTTCAGGTGCAATTTCATTCAGCCGTTAAATAATATAATTCTATTGCATATTGACAAATAATATGCACAGTCTGAAATACAAAAATGGTGTCTAATTTGTCTTAATTTTCATTTAACAGATACTTTGTGTTTTCATAGGAATTTTGCCTCAAGCCCCATTCACTTCTGAACATGTGGTCAGAGCTCACTGCCAGTTTATAATCGTCTCAGTGGTTTCAGTGTTGTGTGTTCTGTTCTGTAACCTGGACCCGGAAAGGCTTGTGTATAGATAGATAGCCTTTATTGTCTCAAAGGGAAATTTGTTTTCACAAACTGTCACAGGGAAAACCAACACTAAACAACACGCAATGCACAAATAAACAACATCACCAGGCACCAAACAACATATGAATACACTCAAAGCACAAACTCACCAGACATTGAACAACCAAAACGCTCAGGAGGGCTGGGTCCATACAGTATCGAGCAGCTGCATCGACTCCATGTCATTATTTGTCTGTCTGTCTTCCTCAGATGGACATGACAGAGGAAAGCTGTCTGGACCTGTTTCCTCCTCAAAATATCATCTACCTCACCCCGGATGCTGAAGAAGGTTTGTCAGCAGCAGTTTATTTACCGGTGCTGAAGTTCAAAGATAAGCACAGCATGCCCTCACTTGAAATGCATCTCATGGCAAGCAGAGGGAGCCAATATTTCAACTTTTTCCTGTGTGTGACTCCTACAGTCGTTTATGGCCCCCAATAACTTACCTGTTTTGACATTATAATATCAAGAAGAATAAAAATGCATATAAATCATTTGTCTAAACAACCTGCTTCTTTCTAATTGACATTACCCATTTTTTTCATGTTTCAGCCTTGGAAATACTGGAGGTTGACAAAGTGTACATCCTTGGTGGCCTTGTGGATGAAAGCATCCAGAAGGTATTTAATCTGAATGTTTTTACACTACAGCTTCACCACCCAGGCATCACACACAGTGGCGCCTGAACCGTTTGTGAACCTTTTTGAATTTTCTCTCTTTCTGCATAAATATGACCTAAAACGTGGTCAGGTGTGAACCATGCCATGAACACAAAAACTCTCGCAGGACTATAGAAGAAGTATTAAGGCTGAATTATGCTTCAGCGTTGGAAGAGCGTACGGGGGTTGTGCGAAGCACGCTTTTCCTACGCAGCGCGTGTGTGTCCAACATACCTCTGCAAACACACAGAGCAATTCTCCTCCCACCAACGTAGACCCTGTGACGTATGGTCGCTGCTCTTCTGTGGCGAGTGGACGAGTCGTATAGGTGCGGGCACTCTCCAAAGTTTTCAAACATAACCGACGAGTCGAGACACAACAGTTTAAAAAAAAAAAAAAAAAAAAAAAACGGCGCTGACGGCACAACAACAGGAATGTGATGCCGGTTGCAACGAAATGCCGGAAATAGTGTACTTCGGCGGACCAATCACAGCTCTTGTGGGGCTGCGGAGGGTCCGCGTAGTTACAATTTTTGGGAGGCGCGCGGCAAGGCTCTGCGGCGGTCGCACAACCCCCGTACGCTCTTCCTACGCGGAAGCATAATTCAGCCTTTAGAGAGAAACACAAAGCTGGAAAAGCTACAAAAGCTACAAAAGTCGACCCGGGTGTCCATCAGTCCACAATAAGACAAATTGTCTACACATGGAGGAAATTCAGGACTATTGCTACTCTCTCTTGCAGTGTCTCTGATCTGTAGACAGATGAGAGAAAAGTTGAACCTTTTCGCAAAATGCAGAACAGTATGTTTTGAGAAAAAAAAAAGGCACCACATACCAACACCAAAACCTCATGCCAGCTGTGACGCCTGGTCGCGGGCAGCTTCATGGTTTGGGGCTGCTTTGCGGCACCAGTACCTAAGTTGCCTTGCGATCAGGTGAAATCAGCTTTTTTCCATCTCTTTCAGGATTGCAAGTTGTTCTCTGGCTGAACTTTGCAGGATGTCCACTCCTAGGGAGAGAGGGACCAGTCCTGAATTTCCTCCATGTGTAAACAGTTGGTCTATTGTGGACTGATGGACACCCAGGTCTTTGGAAAGGCTTGTGTTGCCTTTTCCAGCTTTGTGTTTCTCTAGAATGCTGCTTCTAAGGGCCTGTGAGAGGTTTTGAGGCACTGTTCACACCAATAAAACTGGCTTAATAAGGACAGATTTGGTCGGTAACCAGACTTTGTGTGCTGGCAGGACTCCTACAACAAACACTTAAATTTAATCATTATTTGAAGCAGCTGACTCCATTATCCGTTGGAGAACTCAGTAGCACAGAGGTTCACATACTTTTGGCTCCCACAAATATGTAACATTAGATAAATCCCCTCGATAAATAAATGAACAATGTCAATGTTTTGCCTCCTTTGTTTAATTTGGTTCCCTTCATCTAGTTTTTGGACCTGTCTGATCACATTTGGGTCATATTTATGCGGAAATAGAGAAAATTTGAAAGGGTTCCCAAACTTTCAGACGCCACTGTACTTGCAGCTTTGACCAGCATATATAATATGAGCCTGGAAACAGTTTGTTGAATCATTATAGAATTTGCTTTCATTGCTACCCAGGTTAAATAAAATCGACCAGCTGTCTTAATTTATGCAGTAATATTGATGCATTAGCACATGTCAGTGCATGTGTGATGTATGCTGGACCTCACGGTGCAATACATATCACGATAAGTGGGTCGCGATACGATTTGCACCACAATACTTTGCAGCACTCTGCACAATCGGCTGAAAATGAGTGTGAATATAACTTAAAACATGGCCCACTGCATAAATGTGACCTGCACCATTGGTTTTATTATGTCCAATGGTTGATTTTCAGCTTTTCCGTGCTGTTTCCTCTACTGTAGAAGATAAGCTATTTGAGGGCCAGTGAACTCAGCGTCCAGATGGCGAGGCTGCCAATTGACGAGTACATGGTGAAGAAAAACAACCCCAAGAACTTCCACTCCAAGATCCTTGCAGTTAACCAAGGTCGGCAACGATGTTTACTGCCACGACACTGAAAGGATTTGAGGTTGGTATTATCTGCAGGAGAAATAAAATGGCGTCTCTTCATTTCTCTCTCTCTCTGTGTGTCTGCAGTGTTTGACATCCTGCTGACTTTCTGTGACACCGGTAGCTGGACGAAAGCTCTGGAGGCTTGGTTCCCCCATGGGAAGGGTTACATTGTTGCACACGGCGGTTCTCACTCTCCTGCTGTCACTCTGCCACTGACCTAGCACAGGGAGTAACTTACCGTAAAAACTCTTTTATTTCCCCGGGGAGTGGATGGAAATTTCTTCTTTGGAATGCATTTCAACTGAAATTCACCACATTCCCTGGGAAGTCACTAAGGAGGAGATTAAGAGACAGAACAAAAGAGATGCAACTCTAACCTTGGGAACTCATGGAAAGCAACTGAAAGTGCCTGACTACGGGAAAAAACAGACTTCGAGATGTTCATTAGACCTTACCTGACTGGAATCATCTATCAACAGGGTGGAAAGAACTTGAGAAGAGTGTCAGGGCACTGGGGACAGGGAAGGACTAAGCTTTTGGCCCTTTTCCACTAGTACCTACTCGGCTCGACTCGGCTCGACTCTACTCGGTTTGAGAGCTTTTCCATTAGGTGGTAGTACCTGGTAGTAGATACTATTTTGGGACCTACTCGGCCGGGGTTCCAAGCGAGCTGAGTCCAGCTGAGTTGAGCCGAGTAGGTACTAGTGGAAAAGGGGTATTTGTGACTCCTAATGGCTGCTAGGACAAGTTTTCTAGATTTTAGACCAGCTGGTACTGCAGACACTTTAATTCAATATTTTTTATTCTAGGACAAGGAAGCGCACATAACGGCACAGAAACCACCTCAGGTTCTCAGACTGCTCACTGCTGTATTTGGTTTTTCTTTGTCCTGTGACAGAATCAGCACCTCAGTAACGGGTAATCACTTCTTGTAAGTTTGACGTGCCTCCTCACAGAGAATGTATCCTTGATTTTCACAGACCACTACTGAGATATACACGTACTGTTATACATTTTTCTTGTATATTATATTTTGAGAACATGTTTTTTTTACTTAAAAGAGTGTGCACACCTTTGTTGCTGGTTCTCAGAGCAAAAATAAATGGATGAAAAACTTCAAAATCGTGTCATTCTTGCTTTCTGACCTTGTTTCTGTACTATCTCTCCGTAAGAAGTATTTGACAAAAACGCATCACAAAAAACATTGAATCAAGCATCTTGTTTTAAAGGGATCTAAAATGAAGAATATAATTTGTGATTTCAATGTTTTATCATCGTCACTGGGTGCAGAAAACATGAAACTGAGAATCTTTCTACACCCAGACTGGCCTATCATCTGATTTCTGGTTTCTCTCTTGAGTTAAGTGGTCAGTTTTCCTGAAGATTCAGGGCCCTATCTTGTGCCACCCGCTATCCGCTGCCACTACCCGCTACCCGCAAATTGCGGATTTAGGAGCTTCTGCTATCCCTAAACGGTATCTTGCGCCACCCGCTACCCGCTATCCTTATGCCGACTCCGTCATTTGCGCCTGGAGGTGTGTTCGTGGGCGTGTTTCATGCGCTATCCCTAAACTTGCTATCTTGCGCACACACTTTAGGGATAGCGGATAGCAGGTGGTCCTGACCATCCGCTATCCGCTTTCCCTAAAGTTTGGGCTGTTACGAGAGCGCGCCCAGGCGGCTTCAATGCGCGCCCCGACGGAGCCTCGCCACGCACACGGTCGGAGTGATACCGGGACGCCGCCGGAATGGACTGAGTATATTACTCATACAGACTGTTTAGAGGAAAGACTGTTTTAATTGGACACTTACCCCAGCACGTTTTATTGTTTTATCATAAGCCAACAGCTGTGCTATATTTTTAATATTATTTTAATATTTTATTTGCCCAATCTACCTTGTCAATAAATTAGTTTACACATAGTTCCACCTCTGCCTCTTGTGAGTGTGTGGTGTGTGACCCGGGGATTTTACTCAATCAGTACAACCTTGTGACACGTCCACTTGGACACATGTGGCTCCATCTCCCGAATTAACTCGCCTATAATATAATATATCATATGTATATAAAGCCAACTTGCTTTAGCCTCAGTAGAAGCCCTGAGAAAATCTACCTCCCTCTCTCCATCGCGGGTTTAGGGTTTAGGATTTAGGATAGCGCATCCTGCCCTTAAAGGCAATGGCACCTGGCACACTGATTGGTTTAACTGGCATAACGCCCAAAACACGCCTATTCATAATATAGCGGGTAGCGGAGGTGTTTTGCGGATAGCGGGAGGTGCACAAGATAGCAACTTTTACGGGGGAACGCCTCTTCCTAAATCCTAAATCCACAAATAACAGGTTTAGGGAGTCTGGCGCAAGATAGGGCCCTCAAAGCCAAGTTCACATGTAAGGGTGAAGCAACCCAGTCAGAACTGAAAATCAGTTTTTATTCCTCTAAAAAAACAGAAGCAATTCTTAGCTTGTCAGGATGGCACACTTGTTTTGTGCTGATCCTGCATGTAAATCCACGCCTTCACTGAGGATTATTTCACCAATCTGAGAAGAGGCGAGGGCAAAGGCAAAGGGCGTCAATCTAATCTGGAGGTTAATGATGGTGTTTGTCGTGGAGCTCAGCTCTTCTACTGCAAGGCTTAGCAAGGCCTAATATTGGCACATCTTTAGTATATCAGCTGACATCGGCTTTAAAATTAAATATCGGTAAAATGAGATGAAAATTTCTACCGATACGACATGCCGATATGAGAAGGAGGTTAACTCTGCCCTGGTTGTGGCTGTTGTCAGGATTTTCTCAGGCATTCCTGTTTCAGTAGGACGAATTTTACTGTTTTGTTTGAAAGAAAATGTTATGAAAATAAATATGGCATGATTTACATACCCTAAGTTGGAGCAGTTATTATTTTACCCAGTGAATGTGTAGAAAAACATTGTAATTTATGTCCACATCTGCTAGAAAGCCTTTACAATAAGAGTAGGCATAATAATATTTTAATTCCACTACAGGAGAGACTTATTCTCTGCAGTTGCATATGTGCATATAATGGATAATGGATAATGAGCATAGTAGTCAAGAACAATATTAACTTAGAAAATCCCCATTTTTAAATGAGGTTATAATGTCTTTAAGGTTTAAAGGGAATAGTAGTTCATTGTACTGAGAAAATCCTCCTGATCTCAAGCTGTTCTGAATTATTAAGTTTTCCAAGCAACTGTTGCAGTCAGGTAGTGTTAAACTGCCAAACCTACAACCCACGGGACACTTCTGAAGAAGTCAGCTTTTTATTGGAGTTACACAACCAGTTTCAGTAATCACACATGGCAGCACTTCAATCAAATACAAAACGTGTTGAGAGATTTGGTGGCATTGGTACAGAGGCATACTGACAACCCAAAGTACAGAGGGTATACTAACAAACATGCTGCATAACTTACTATGG
Source organism: Myripristis murdjan (assembly GCF_902150065.1). NCBI lineage: Eukaryota > Metazoa > Chordata > Actinopteri > Holocentriformes > Holocentridae > Myripristis > Myripristis murdjan. Next base: position 12,086,794 of record NC_043997.1, read on the forward strand.
GTAGTAGGCTATACATTCCACCTTACAAACCTAAATTAACACATACTCAGATACAAAAAACAACAATATTTCACGCTACATATTTGCTTTCAGTCAGAGTAACATATTACATTGCCCAACGTGCTGTGCAGACAAATGTTTTCAGTTTCCAGTTATGCTACATATTCTTCATTTTCATCATTGAGGCTCGCTGCTCCAGCATCCAACTCTTTAGCATAACAGCTGGTAACGTACTTATTTACTTGGTCGTACGCTTATCTTTCTACCTGACCTCTTTCTGTCAGACTGCATGTGACATTTTAACATTTAACAGCATAAATCTTGTAACACCTGGATTTCTAAAATGTGTATAAAGTATTCATAATAATCAGTAGAAATACACTTATGAACTCAAAGCTCAATTCTGAAAGCAGCTGAAATAATACAAACAGCGGTCCAGGGTAAATGTTGTGCCCTGTCAATTTGTTTCTCATTACAACATGGCCTTAATCTTTATTGATTGCACATTCTTATGCCTTTTGTTTGGGAGCATTCCCTCCCTGCTGCTGCAGCTGCTTATCAAGAACAAACTGGATGAGTCTCTTCACCCAGGCCGATCGAGGGTTCAGGCAAATGTTCTCCCCGCTCGTCAGTCCAGCTCTGGACAGAAAAAGATACAACACATTTGTATGAACAGTGTAATTAAAAAGCATTGCATCTATGCAGAAACCTGGCGAGGATTGTAAAGACATAACCATTTGGTGCAAAAAAGGCATCGGTGACAGTAAAAATTAGTATAAAATACCACCAAGCCCTATCTGGTGGTCTAAAGAACATTTTTGTAATTTCAAGCAGAGCTAAAGGGGAAAACCTAAAAGGCTAAAATTTGGTGCAAAAAGAGTGTATTGCACTATATGCATCTTTATGTTAATTTAATGTTAATTTAATGTTAATTACTATAGAGTAATAAATCATTTCATTATTATAGTGCTCTGTGTCAAGGATGATTTCATGTTCTGATTTCATTCTGTATGTGCTGCTTGCAACACTTTACTGAACACTCAAAACATCTTTTCCCTGTAACTCAGCTTGGCAGCACAGCATGCATTTGTAAAAGCGAACCAGCCAATGGGAATCACAGGGTTTAAGAGTGAAAATATGGATCAAACTGTGAAATCCTGCTGCGCTGAGGTCAGTGACACTCCCATGGTTTTTTGTGGTATTTTTGCTGTATTTGGCAGTCACAATGTAGAGAGTCAGGAAAGACAGGAGGGAGAGAGAGGGGATGACAAACAGCCCTGAGGTCAGATTCAAACCCAGGACGCCGCAACCAGGACCCAGCCCTAACAAGTGGCACGCCCACCACCAGGTGAGGCACCGGGGCACCAGACACTCCCAACTTTTAGAGGACATTGCCAAATTTCAACATTTCATCCATTTTGGTGCAAACTTTTCAGTGGCTCTTAAGTCATCATATCCTAATGAAAAACACCAAAACCATTTGGATGTGCTCACAAACAGTGTCTCTGTCTCTGATTAAAAAACCAATATAGTTTAAAGTCCTGAAACCCTCCATCATAGTTGTTTTGGCAGGACAGTTAGATCTAAAACACATAGAAAAACACATAATGGGCCTGCGCCTGTGCGTGGTGTGATTAATATGTGTGCCTTGGATTGTGGTTTAGCAACAAAATGAGAAACGTCCACCTGCATTTCTGTCAGCCTTCACCCACTGGAGTTCAGTTTAGCCTCTCAGTCTCCCAGCTGAGAGAGAAAAAGAACAGCTGCTCTGTTTAAATGGAGGTGCGTCCGTTCCAAACGAAACACATTTCCCTTTACACTTTCAATAGTAAAAGTGCAGCACGAGAACCTGCACTGTAATGTTTTGTCGTCGAAGATTGTGCTCTGGTTGTTCAAGCTGAGATGTGCAGTTTTCATTTCACTTCCTAGGCGTTAGTGTCTGGCTTGGTTGCACATCCTTGTCCACCGTCATTGAGTAACAAAAAAATTCTAACTAAATTCATGTTCCTCAATTCCCTAAAGGTCAAATGACAGTGGCAGTGGTGGAAGAGGAACTACATTTTAAGCTCTGCAGAGCACTTTTGTAGCTTGATTTAAAAGCAATACACGTCCATTTTAAAAAGCTCTTAGTTAGCTAATGTGCTGTAAAATAGCATGAGGATGTGATCATTTGATTTGTGAAGATACGTACATGACCTCGGTGGCCGGGCAGTGAGTTCCCTCAGGGACGATCTTGATGCTCTTGAGGCTGTCCGGAGGGATGATCCTGGACTCCACCTGCAGGCAGCGGCAGTGTGTGTTGTAGTCCCTGCTGATCGGTGGCATTCCTGTCACGAGCAAACATGCAGTCAGCGCACATATTGTACAGTTTCAAGCATGTAGGCATATCACTTGTCTTCCCTCTGTCGTTCTGGTGTTTCCTCTCATGCACATTGCTGATGCTATGTATGGAGCTTTTCATCTTGGTATGGACCAGTATATCAGCCAATATCAGGCTAAAAATCAATACTGACATCAGTACAAAAATTTTTAAATGTTTTTTTTTTTTTTTTTTTACTAATTAATCAATTTTTTTCTGTCAGTATTTGGTTAATTGTGAACAGAATGACACTAACATGTTTTTTCATTAACAAAAAAAAACAAACAGGAAAGTATTAAGAAAAGTTTAACCTGTTTTGCACCTGCATTTGCATTGTGATAATTTCAAAAAAATCACATTAGTATTGGTACTGGCCATGAATGAGGAGATGACCGTATAATTCCACCCAAATACATTTGGTACAAACACACACATCAGTAAAGTATCAAGTTGACAGCTGAAATGTTGAGTTAACTCCATAGTTGCTATTATTTTGTGGTGGCCTTGTCCTTCTTTTGGAGAGCTGATCATTTTACTTATTTTACTCCTCACGCCTTCACTCTCAAGTGTTTCATCAGCCCTCTGCTGACAGTGCATCTTTGAAACAGCGCCCTTTCACCGCCACATGTTTAGTGTTGTGACATGTTTCCTCTACACACTTCCTGTTATTCCTCCTGTCATCTTGCTGTTCACCACGGTTGAAATGGTCAAGCTGATGATGAACAGAGAGGAAAAGTTTGTGTTTCCATCATACACTTAAAAGTGTGTAATGTGCTGAGTCAGCAGAGGCAGTCAGTGATGAACTATGACCAGCACATTATGACATATTAAATGTCTTTTTTTAAATACTTCTTTGTAATTTTTTCATTTTAAACAGCTGACATTTCAGAGAGTTTCTCCTACACTGAATAGGTGGAATGGGTCACCCTGCTACCCTAAAGACATTTCAAAGTTTCAAAATGGGCATTTTTTTTTTTCACAGCTTGTTCCACTTTAAACTGCAAATATAGAGACATACATTTTTATATGCATTTTGGGCAATGCATGCTGTACATTTTTGGCACGGCAATGGTCAAATTTAAAGGTGCACGGCAAAATTACTGTGGGTTGATTACAAGTGAGGACCGTTTACTGTCGACTGACCTTAAAAACCTGGAATAAGTGTGAAATCTGATGGTTGAGTCTATATGGTTTTAATCGCCGGCCTGACTCACTAATAAATTTCACTAATATTCAAAAGTGTTTTATCAGCTGAGTCTACACGGTCCTCACTTCACTCTACCTTCAATTTCGCATCATGCTCCTTTAACGATATCAGCGCAATATCTATTGGCTATTGGCAGATTCAATTTAACAGTACTGGTATTGGTTTTATTGGATTAGCAGTCAATTGATCAACAGCTGACTGTTTGACCAGACTTACACAAATACTAAATAACACAAATTGATGAAGCATTCATTATTAGGATGGCCACACTAACCAGTCAACATTTACATATGTATTGTTGCACATTGCTAATCAATATCAGCCTGCAAGTATCCACACTGGTTGAACCTTGATGCATCGTGGAGTCAGCTACAGTACGATGCAGGGACTCAGGAGTCTATGACGATGTGTGGCTGCGACAAAGAGTGTCGTGCTGCGTTGTGCTCTTACCGTTGACGAGGACAAGGAAGGCGGCGAACAGCAGCAGGAGGCAGAGCTTCATGTTGCTTCAGTGATGTTTCGTTGCGAGTCTCACGGCGGGTCAAACAGCTGTGTGCAACTGCTGACACACATCTGTACGGCTCTTCTTTTATACATGCACTTATCATGTGCTCATCATGAACTCAGCAGCGAGGGGGTTTCAGGAAGCAGAAATAAAAAACACAAGTTTGTGTAATGATGTATGTATTGGTTTCACTTTGGCGCGTTCACATGTGCAGCAGAAGGCAGTCATGAGACGGTGGGTTCAGGGGCAGACCAGAGGCCCTGCTGAGGTTAGAGGCACGAGGCTCGAGGCTCGCACACAGAAGCCATAGATATGACTCATATACTGTAGATCAAACATGTCTGTCTATCTGTCTTCTTGACTGTTTGCCAGCAGCATCATCTCTACTTTGGTTATGATGAATCTGTTTGGGCTCTGGTTTTCCCCTTCTGTCAGTAAACAAGGCCACACAGCTACAGTGATATCATCCCCCCTCCTCCCCTCCTCTACCTCTGCAGCAGAGAGTCTGGGAAACAAAGTTTTGCCCACGGCTACTTTACAGTGACTACATTTACATGCACAGAACATTCTGGTTTTGCCCTTATTCCCAAAAAGACAATATTCCTACTCTCACTGTTCACCTGGCTGATAAAAATGAATATTTCACTAATATTTCCATTTACATGCAGTCGTGTATACCTTGACCTGCTGGACCGTGCAAACACAGCCTCCCTCTTTCATTCATTTACCCACCTGATTGAAAAAGTCGACGTTGCAATATTAGCGCATATCCAAAAATATCCAAGTCTTTCATGATGTTTAAAAGCAGGTGTGTTTCTCCTTATGATCAAAAATGTGACCTTTTGCAAACAGCAAACAGCCAGGAAAAGCTCCAGTTGGGACACATATTGTGAATGTTCTGTGTACATGTGGGCACATGTACACAGAATGCTCCTAAACACCAAAACAATTGGCATATCCCACATGTCTTAACTGGAAATTGACACATTTGGAAAATTGCCTAATTCGAAATATTCATGCTTGTTGGAGCCAGTATGGCAGTGTTTGGTTTCTTGTGTTTGGTCTCTTTCTTCCACATGCTTTAATCTACAACTACACAAAGACAGAAGAAACAAGCCACAAAGCATTAACTAAAGGTATCTGCACTACATTTTAGCATTCCATTCACCACTGTGGCAATCACTATTGGACCAATTAGTCACAAGAATGCTGTTTACATCAAACGTATCAACTTCAGAATATTGTCACATTCAGAATAATAGTGGAAAATTAGTGTCCTGAATGTTGTTGTATTAAAACCTTGTAGCACCCAAGCCTCTGCACCGGCAACAGCTGTGGCCGAGGGCATTATGTTTTCCTTTGTACGTCCATCCAAGGATGAACTGATGGGATTTTGGTGATTAAAGGTCAAAGGTCAAGGTCACTGTGACCTCACAAATTTACGTTTCTTTGCCATAACTCAAGAATTCATACGCTAATTAAGACAAAGTTTCACGCAAACATCTAAACAGTGTAAAATGATGAAGTTGTTGCATTTTATATCCTAAAGGCCAAAGGTCAGCTGCACTGTGACATTATAAAGGTCAGCAAAAAAAAAAAAGTAGTTTTTCTGGCCATTATTCAACATTGTAGTTTCACTTCCTCTTCCTGGATGACAACCAGGGCAGGAGGCCTGCTGTTCCCCTGGTGGTCCATCACAAGCTCATTGGTTTTGCTGCTCCTGAGCTTCAGGTGATCATCATTGCACCATGTGACACAGCCCTATCAGTCCTCTGTACTGAAGACAACATGTTTCTCACAACAATTCACTGGAATCATACATGTCAGTACAATGATATTTTCAGTTTTGCCCAAAAATACAATTAATACCTTTTATTCAATTCCTTTAAAATCTTCACTACGGGTATTATATGAGTCTGGACAGACATGGATAGAAACTGCAACCTGACTAGATAGTCGAGGAATACAACCATGACGTGGTAAATCTCGTAAAGAGGTTCCTCCATGGCTTGAGGAAGTTGTACAAACCTCAGACTTATAAAAGCCTTCCATAAGCCACTGGATAAACTCAGATATACGTGGCGGTTCGGCTACAGACGCCGCGGTTTTTCTTAGTTCCTGAAAAGCTCTTCATCTGGAGATATGTGGCTTTCACCCGACACCGTGTCTGACTGAGTGCGTGTGTGAACGTGTGTGTTTCGCTACCTGCTTGAGCTTTGTTTTGACTGATTTGTCTATGTCTATGTATACCAGGGCCATCATGAATAATAATCATAACCATAAATAAGAAAATTGCAAATGGTAACATACATGACGCTTTCGATCAGACTTTAGTCGAAATTGACTTTTGATGATTTTTTTTTTTTTTTTGTATTTCTATTTCTGATATGTATTGTTTGTGTTGATTTTCTTTTTCTCAAGTAAAATAAAAAACACTTGATAAAAAAAAAGATGAAAACTGAAAACATGTACTTTTACATGTAGACAAGAAAGTTTTCAGTTTCAGTTTTTTTATTAGTATCTTTTTCATCCAGTTCATGAGAAGGTTTTTAACATCTTACATCATTTTTTTTCTGTTTAAAACACCTAAAGTGGATTGTTGATCTCTGCTCAAAACTCAAACTTGGACAGCACAGACCTCTATCAGCTCATAAAAATTCTCTTGCTACACCCAGGGACGTCCCATAACGACAGCGTGAAGTTTGATCTCTTGATTCCAATAGTAGAAATCTCACCAAAATCTGTTTAATCTTTTTTTTTTTTTTTTTTGTCCCAGAGCCCCTTATGCCTTTCCTTACCCCAAGTTTAACCGTATATGTTGATCGGTTGTTGAATATCCTGCTGACACACAAACAGATAAACTCACAGAAACAAAACAAATCTCTTGACACAAATCATGACCAAAACCACACAAGTCAATATTTTTGGCAACATAAAAAACAGAATCCTATTGAACTTGATTTGAGTATCAGTTATTGGGAATGTTGCTCCCTTGTGGTACATCAGACTTTACTGGGAGCTTATCCTTTCCACCCATAGCTCAGAGATCATGTTAAACGATGGTCAGCCTGCAGAGCCAGAAAGCCACATGACTGCAAACAACAAAAGTATTTATTATGACGAGGCACAACTGTCATGCTCTCAAAACGCAACAACCTTAAAGGGGAAATCATTTTATTTATTTATTTATTTTTACTGCATCATGGCAGAAATGTCCATAATACACTATATCTGCAGGGTGTGATGGGTTTATTGATTAGTACCAATAATTCAGTGGTTAGTGTTGAGATTTCTGGCTTTCAAGATTTAATTGCCGGCCTGCAGTCTGTTTTGAAATGGAAACTCCCTCCGTGTTTGAGCTTAAAAGAGCTCTCAGTGTCTGACTGAGGTCATTCAAGGTCATATTGTACTGTATGTCATGTAATGGCCTCAGGAATTGTGCTTTTGCAGAAGCAGAGAATAAGAGAAAGAGAAGAGAAGAGAATTATCCTGTTGTTAATAAACAAAGAGGGCACTCAGTAGAGCACAGGCCATCTTGGTGTTCCTGATTAGAGGCCTGAATGATCTTGTAGTGTGAGGGGTTTACAGACGGGGTCTCAGCATTTTGGACTGAAGCAGATGTTCCCCAATGTTGAATTGTAAATATCAAGCGTGTTTGATATTCACAACTGGAATCCTGAAGTGTGAAAGGAACAGCAATTGAAAGCTGAGCTGTTAACCCCCAACAGCCAATGGGAGCGAGCTGACAGGACTCATGTTTCCCAAACGAGGTGAGACAAGGTGGGTGCAAGACGAGAAAAGCCACGAAAGTTTAGTGTGTAGCCGTTAACTTAAAGCCTGTATCAGAAAATATTACACTATATGAACTCACATCATGCAAAGTAACGTGTGAAATCTCAAATCCTTGGAATCACCACTCTGAAATCATTTACTACTAAGAGTGTGGTCCTGTGTCTTGACTGAATCCTCTGGTGTGTGCGTTCTTGTAATCAAAGTGTTAAAAATCACTTAATCATTTAAGATTAGAAATCCTCTATTGTGCAGTAGCCTTTCCATGTGTGGAAGCTGAACTTATTTCAGAGCTTTCCACTGGCTTTCCACTGTCGTCCCACCGCGACCTGGGGCTATCTTCAGGCCAGATGGTGCTAATGGCCCCAAGAACAAAAATCATTCACATTTCCACTGTTGTGTTGATCGCCCCGCAGTCTCATCCCGCCAATGCTTGCAAGTGGAAGGTAGGAAATGGGTGGTTAAAGTCTGCACACCCGGCATCGACTTCTGCAGAACTGCGCACCTTGGAATTTCCTTGAGATGCCACTTTGTGCGTTGTGTGCTTACACTGCCTCAGTTTTTTCATTTTTTTGTCCTGTTGTGTGCTGGATTTGAGCTGCTGCACTGACACCTGTACTCATCAGCTGCACCATCTCCCCACTCAAAGCCAGGTAAGCCCTGCCTATGACCTTTGACTCTGCCTCAGACCTCGGTTAGCCCTCTATGACCCATGGGTATTTGGTGGACCATTAGCATCTGGAAACTGGCCTGGACAGCCCCGCCGAGGCACCGTCACATACTGGAAGTGACCATGGAAATGCAACTGGCCTTGGCATGCGCTCGCACGCCCATGTTTGGTGTGACACCTTTTGAATTTCCCTCCAAAACCCCTTCTAGGTGCGGGCTCATACACTCATTGGCTTATTCTCTCCACTCCTTTATCCAATCGACATCAGCTTCTTATTTTCAGCCCACTCTGTGGTGCACCAGAAGCCACAGAATCAGTTTTCTCTTTTTATATAATCATCATCTAATTATATGTTTACATATCCATATCAAAATAAATCTGATAAAATATTATTATTATTTTCTGCTGTGCTGTTTTTATATGGCACGCTCTTTCAGCCAGTCAGCAGGGAAAATTGCTTCATTAACCCATGACCAACCTGGACCCACCAGGTTTTGAGAGGTTATGTCAAAAGTCCCCAGCCATGCCTACAGGGATGTATTACTGTTATCTGAGTTGCCATGAATGGGGTTTTGGACAATGAAATCAGATAGCTATTTTTTTTTTAGTACAAATATATTATGACAGTCTTGGGTGTTTTAAATCCATTTCAGTGAGCAGAGGTTTATTACCCGGGTATTCCTTGCTGTTTCAAGTCCTAAAGGTGTGTGAAACCATTTTGCCAGTTAACTCTGAACCCAGCCTTCTAGATGGGATCAAAATGATGATATTTAATTTACCCAGAAAGATTTTTGCCTTGACTAAATAACATTTAACCCTGAATAACGGCTGAACTAGATTACAAAATCCAGGTCCAAATCCTTAGGACCAGAAAATTTGTAAATCTGATTTGAAAAAAAAAAAAAAAACAGATTTGCAAATTTTTCTAATTGAATAACTTTCATCCTGGAGGCAAATTTTTGAAAGACCAGCCCAAGTGGATGAATTGGAGCCTGCGGTGACACAAAAGCAAGTCAACTGTTTAAAACTGCCAACCCATCAAATTAGCTTTCATGTGCAAATTGCAGCAGAAGAATACCTGGGGAGGCCAAAGAGCATTTTTAAAGCTGCTTCAGGCATTAAAAATGAATCATCTTCACATTTGATATTACGTTCAATAATAGTTAAGCAGGGTGGAGTTGTGGAAGCAGTATCGTGTTATCAGGAAATACAATTTCTCCTCCAAAGTTTTATGGAGTTTTATTGTAAAGTGGAGACAAAAACACAACGTACTTAGAGATTACATAGTCATAGGGTGTAATTTTACTATCAAGCAATGACCCCCATAAAACCCTGATTAAAGACGCCCTGCTGAAACAGCTGTTGCACAATTAAAGCTGAGTGTGCAACCATAGTTTGTGTTAATGGAGTCTGCTTTCATCTTGGCTGGTGTACTGACCTGTGGGTGAAAACAAAACCTGTTATGAACCCTGTGAAAAGCAGGAAAATGTTATACCTTTTCTTGGTACTTCAGATGCATACTGTTTGTTATTAATATAAAATTGGCTATAACAGTCCTTGCTATATACAGCAGCCAGCAGTAGGGGGCAACGTAGACCTCAGCATGTGCCTGCTCGTTCTGGGAAGTGTGATGTGGTGCTGTAAACTGGTGAGCTGTGTGTGTGTGTCAGGGTGTGTATGCTCACTGTTTACCTCCGTGAGTTAAGAATAAAAGGAGCTCCGGTGTAATCCTGGCACTCCTGCATGCGTGTGCGCTCTTAATGGTTTTATATTCCCTGTAACATAAATCTCAGTGACGACAGTTTCAGGTTTACACGGTATGAATCAGTTTAATTGCAGTCTGGTGATACATTATCTAACACTGTGTTTGTTTATATGTGGCTGGATATTGCATGGCACTTAGTCAAAATTCATTTAAAAAACAACAAGGCACACATATGCTGTGTAAAATTCTTGACAACATAAGAAATACCTCACGTCACACAAATCAAATCAAATATCACTGGCTCATAATGTAGAACAATTAAAATCATGAACTAAATTCAGTATTGGCCATCAGCCGGTAAAGGTAATGGATTTTTTCGTTGGATGCTACACAAACAGGAATTAAATCAATCAATTAATCAAACGTAATCACATAGGCTGGAAGTGTCAACGTGAAACTTAAGAGCAAAATACAAACTGTACAAACCTTTGGTGTAAAGCCATCACAGACTGTCTGATGTCGTGTTAGGTCATTTCTGCGGTGCTCAAGCTAAAAATGCTAAAACTTTTACTTCTCGCTGCCATTTCGAGACATTAGTTTGCATAGTTGCCAGCTGCAGCTTTAAAATTCTGTATTTCTTGTAACCAGTGTGAAGAGCTGTCACTTAAGTTACTTATTTCTTTGGAACAAGTAAAATTAGTGAAACCAATAATATGTGTTTCATCAGGATAAAATAATGGTCACAGTGTTCTGCCTATCTTTGCCATGCTGCACCCTTTTCACCCTCCTTGCTCCAGTAACGATCAACATGATATGCAAAGGAAGGTTCACAGTCGTCGTCCATCAGATGAGGCACAGCTGTGGCTCAGGTGGAGCTCACCAGGCTGGTGGTGGTCATCCGAAGAGAGCTTGAACGCCTCTGCTTTGTGCTGTGAAGGCAACAATATTCATTCAACTCTTCATCTTGATCTCTCTCTCTCTCTCTCTCTCTCTCTCTCTCTCTCTCTCTCTCTCTGCATGTCCTGCACTAAATAATACATTGTTCCCTGTTTTTTTCATGCACACAGACCCTGACGAGCCTTACTTGGATGAAGCATCTGCCCAGTAAATCAGGTGTTAAAGGCTGCCTACTGATTCTTGAAACAATAAACTTCTGGATACTTGAAATTGCTCAATCCGCTCCTGGGACAGTTTCAAACCACTATAACTGGCAGGTTTCCTACATTAGCTACGCTCTAGTGCATGCTGTGCTGAAGAAAGAGCAAAAGAAGTGCTGTGACTGCAGTACAGTATGTAGAAAACTTTATTCGTTTACCGTATCTCTGTTTCCAGGAGTTTTTGTGTGAAGCTTGAATATGGATCAAGGCACCGCTCAGAGCCATCTCTCAGCGTCACACTGCAATAGAGCCAAAGAAAAATCTTACTGTCTGAGCCTGTGATTTCAATGAACGCAAGGAGCATCAATGAGAACTGAGTCTTGTAGGCCTCCACGTTTATCTCCTTTGGCTAGAAGGGAAATTGCCTTTGGCTAATCGTCAGAGACAATAAACATCAATGCTGTGCCGATGTTTATACAATTACACTCCATTAGAGTTCAACGCTTTTGAAGAGCCACACAGCCGTATCAGCTGTGTGGTCCCATTTACAATTGGCATCAAAATGCATTCTTTGTCCAGATATGTTTTCCAGATAAGGAAAATTGCATGTAAATGCAAGGTGTAAATGAGGCCCACGAGTGGACAAACAACTCTCCAATCCACATGTGTCAACTCCAGAATAAATGTCACTGGAAAAAAATCAATACTGGAGCCAGATTTAGAATCAGAATCACAGTAGCCTTTACAGTACTTACATAAATCACTCATACTAATAGGCAAAAAAGAACAAAAAAGCCCTAATTTAAGCATTTTTAAAAAACTAAAATTATTCCTATGTTATTTCTTAATATCTGACAATTGTGAATCTGGCCTCTAATGTTTGGTTTAATCTGTGCATGTGCTGGTGTGGTTACTTACATGACCTCTATCTTGCTGCAGAAGGGATTCACAGTCAGCAGCCTGATGTTGGTGATGCGGGAGACAGTGGCCCTGGTCAAATGTCGGCTCAGTTGAATGCAACGGCAGCGGCCATACATCACAGTTTCCCCTGCAGCATTTCAATGCAAAAAAAAAAAAAAAAAAAAAAAAAAAAAAAAAGAAGGAGTGAGGTGTTTTCACTGACCGGACTGAGTGATGATAGTTAAGAAACAGTTAGACTCAGCAAAACACACACCAGAAAAAGCCAGTGCCAGTCTCATAAATCAGCATTGACAAGGCTTGAGTGCTACACTTACCCTTCAAAGTGCAAACAGTGATGCAGAGCAGCAGTAGAACGGATGGGATTGCAGTATTCATGTTTGTCTTGAATGGTGGGATTAATTGAGCAATAACTGAGTCTTTAAATCAGAGCTATCACCTTTTGAGTCTTGAACTCTGGCTGTGACTGGACCTGACTGTCTTTGCTGCTGTGCTTATCCTCTGCAAAGATGTTGAGAAGTGAGTCTACTGCTGGACCGTGAGCCCCATGTTTTATACTCTTCTCTTCATCCAACCCCATTGAGCTGGACAGCAGCCAAGCAGGGCTTCCTTGGAACTGCTGCTTTAACCCGCCCCCAAAAAACATGTCACCCCTAGTCTTGCTTTTGTAATCCATCCGTTTCAAAAAAGAACACAAAAACTTCCTTGACATTCAAAAGTAAAAGATTGCCTCATTATCAATCTGGTGGTATCTCATTTTTGGCATTAGATTGAATTTTTTTATGCCATAATATTAGTTCATTTGTGGCAGACACACATGTTATTGCTCAAGACTTAAGACGCTGGCTGGGAAGAGAAACTTTGCTTTCAAAGTAAGTCAAGAAAGCATTGTTTCCTTCTTGGCTGTCACTTTTTGACCTTGCACTTCTCCATCATTTATGACCATTGTAGGCACAAAATAAGGTCTTTATCAGAAATAATGGTTATTGAGTGTGTGGGTGCTTTTCTCCGAGTCAGTAATAATAATCTTTAATTTTCATCCAACATCAAATCTCTTTACCCTATTATTATAGTTCATTTATAGTTAGTTACCATTAGTTTTGAAACATTGTGAAGGTGTTTTAGGTCCAGTTGACATTTTTGCAAATGCTTTCCCTCTCTCTCGTTTACCTTCATGAAACCACTCAGACTACAAACTGTAACTACTTGGACTGTCTGTCTGTTCATAGAAACTAATTTCCACCTTGACTGGATAATACATCTCACTGTAACAACAACTTCAGTTCACAGTTTTTTTTTTTTTATTGTTTTGTGAGCACGTTAGTCAATAAACAATACAATTATTTATCAGCAGTTGTATTTTTACATGGCACTTATAACGTTAATGTGGCTGCAAACTCATTGAAATGATCGACAAAGCACACATGCTGCACAAACAAATACATTTTTCATAGCCATAGTTCATAGTCCTCATCATCCATCAGATGATATGCAGCTGTGGTTAAGGTGGAGTTCGGGCTGGTGGTCGTCATCTACACAGACCTTGAAGACTTCTGCCTTTCACTGTTAAGGAAACAAACCACAACAATATTCATTACACTTGTCGTTTGATATCTCATATCTGTAAAAGTTAGTACAGGCATTGGTTAATGCTGGTTAGTCTGATATCAAATTGTACTCAAAAAAGTTTGCTTGAGACCTTGGTTTTCCTTGATCTTTTGTAAGTCAATCAGACTCAATCAGTACATGGACTACTTAAATGCTAAAACATATTTTCTGGGGTGTTAGATGATGTTTACGCTGATGTTTTAGGTGTTATCTCACCACTGAATGGACGTTATCAGTCATAATGCCCCCCACAGGTATGGGCTGGTAGGCCCCTACCGCACCTTCTAGTAGGTGAGAGGGCTGTTATCATCTGCTCCTTTAATAGCTCTTCATCCCTCTACATCCATTTCCACCACTGCTCTCTTAGCCTGATACTGTCCTGCACTAAATGGTACATCGTTCCCTGTTGCTTCCATGCACACTGACTCTGATGAGGCCCTGCTGGATGAAGCATCTGTCTAATTAATCATTTTATTTGCAACATAAGTGAATGCTGCCTCCGGATTCTTGAAACAATAAACCTCTGGACACTTGAAATTGCTTAATCCACTCCCAGGAAAGTTTCAAGCCACTATAACAGGCAGGTTTCCTACATTAGCTACGTTGTAGTGTGTGTTGTGTTGAAGAAAAGGCCAAACAAGAGCTGTGACTGCAGTTAGAGTATGTAGAAAAGTTTATTTGCTTACCTTATCTTTTGCAGGAGTATTTTTGTGAAATCTGTTGATGGGTCCAGACACTTTGAGGTCCCGTCTCTCAGTATCGCACTGCAATAGGGTGAGAGAAAAGTAGTTAAAACCCGTTGTATCCAGCCATGATGAAAAATCTGACTGTCTGAGCCTGAGATTTCAGCGAACTCAAGGAGCATCAATGAGAACCAACAACATTTTTAAGTGGCTGTGTCTCCCTGCCTGCGGTCTTGTAGGTCTCAGTGTTTATCTCCATTGGCTAGAAGGGAATTTGCCTTTAGCTCATCATCAGCTGAGTAAACAACATTGCTATGCCACTGTTTATACAGTTCCACTTCATCAGAATTAATTTAATGCTTTGAGTCTTTAACAGCCACCATATCAGCTATGAATGGATACAGAACTGTGCAACATGAGTCAAACTGGTTTGGTTTATCACATAGGTCTTAATCTGTGTGCGTGTGTGTGTGTGTGTGTGTTAGTGTGATTACTTACATGACCTCTGTCTTGTTGCAGAATGGATTAGGCGGTGATGTCTTGATAAAGGTGATACGGGCGGCAATGTCCTTGATCAAACTTTTGCTCAGTTGAATACAGCGGCATCGTTGTGCAGCAACATCACACTCCCCTGAAAAACACACAGTTCAGACACAGAAAGACACAGTTCAGACACAGTTAGACACAGCAAAGGGGGCTGCATAACTTGAGGAAACACCTGCCAAGAAGCCTGTCACAGTCTCATGGCACACTTACCCTGGAGAATGCAAGCAGTGATGCAGAGCAGCAGTAGAATGGTTTGGACCGCACTATTCATGTTTGTCCTGGAGGGTTTGACTGAAATTTTGTTAAATTAGAGCTGCAGTCTTGAACTCTGGCTGTGACTGGACCTGACTGTCTTTGCTGCTGTGCTTATCCTCTCCAAAGATGTTGAGAAGTGAGTCTACTGCTGGACTGTGAGCCCCATGTTTTATACTCTTATCTTCATCCACCCCCATTGAGCTGGACAGCAGCCAAGCAGGGCTTCCTTGGAACTGCTGCTCTAACCCGCCCCAAAAAACATGTCACCCCTAGTCTTGCTTTTGTAATCTATCCATTTCAAAAAAGAACACAAAGACGTCCTTGACATTCAAAAGTGAAAGATTGCCTCATTATCAATGGTGGCATTTTATGTTTTGACATTAGTTTGAATTTTTTGTGTCATAATATTGCCATAATGCCATAATTCCTTTGTGGCAGGCACGCACATGTTATTGCTCAAGACTTAAGACGCTGGCTGGGAAGAGAAACTTTGCTTTCAAAGTAAGTCAAGAAAGCATTGTTCCCTTCTTGGTTGTCACTTTTTGACCTTGCACTTCTCCATCATTTATGACCATTGTAGGGACAAAATAAGGTCTTTATCTGCAATAATGGTTATTGAGTGTGTGGGTGCTTTTCCCCTAGTCAGTAATAATAATCTTTAATTTTCATCCAACATCAAATCTCTTTACCCTAATTGATTATAGTTCATTTATAGTTAGTTACCATTAGTTTTACATGAATGTAACATAGATTTTGGCTCAGTTTTAGTTTTTTCACAGCCTCAGTTTTAATTCAGTTGAGGACACTGGTTTTTCAACTCCGACTTGTCATCTTCATCTTAGTTTACAATAATAATCTTGATGAACAGCACGTGTAAAGCTAGAGTTAACACAGTACACAAACATTGAAACTTTGTGATGACATTTCTGCGAGCGCTTTCCCTCTCTCTCGTTTACCTTCATGAAACCACTCAGACTACAAACTGTAACTACTTGGACTGTCTGTCTGTTCATAGAAACTAATTTCCACCTTGACTGGATAATACATCTCACTGTAACAACAACTTCAGTTCACAGTTTTTTTTTATTGTTTTGTGAGCACCTTAATCAATAAACGATACAATTATTTGTCGGCGGTATTTTTACATGGCACTTACAACGTTAATGTGGCTGCAAACTCATTGAAATGATCGACAAAGCACACATGCTGCACAAACAAATACATTTTTCATAGCCATAGTTCATAGTCCTCATCATCCATCAGATGATATGCAGCTGTGGCTAAGGTGGAGTTCGGGCTGGTGGTCGTCATCTGCACAGAGCTTGAAGACTTCTGCCTTTCACTGTTAAGGAAACAAACCACAATAATATTCATTACACTTTTCGTTTGATATCTCATATCTGTAAAAGTTAGTACAGGCATTGGTTAATGCTGGTTAGTCTGATATCAAATTGTACTCAAAAAAGTTTGCTTGAGACCTCGGTTTTCCTTGATCTTTTGTAAGTCAATCAGACTCAATCAGTACATGGACTACTTAAATGCTAAAACAGATTTTCTGGGGTGTTAGATGATGTTTACGCTGATGTTTTAGGTGTTATCTCACCACTGAATGGACGTTATCAGTCATAATGCCCCCCACAGGTATGGGCTGGTAGGCCCCTACTGCACCTTCTAGTAGGTGAGAGGGCTGTTATCATCTGTTCCTTTAATAGCTCTTCATCCCTCTACATCCATTTCCACCACTGCTCTCTTAGCCTGATACTGTCCTGCACTAAATGGTACATCGTTCCCTGTTGCTTCCATGCACACAGACCCTGATGAGGCCCTGCTGGATGAAGCATCTGTTCAATTAATCATTTTATTTGCAACATGAGTGCAGGCTGCCTCCAGATTCTTGAAACAATAAACTTCTGGACACTTGAAATTGCTTAATCCACTCCCAGGAAAGTTTCAAGCCACTATAACAGGCAGGTTTCCTACATTAGCTACGTTGTAGTGTGTGCTGTGTTGAAGAAAAAGCCAAACAAGAGCTGTGACTGCAGTTAGAGTATGTAGAAAAGTTTATTTGCTTACCTTAGCTTTTGCAGGAGTCTTTTTGTGAAATTTGATGATGGGTCCAGACACTTTGAGGTCCCGTCTCTCAGTATCGCACTGCAATAGGGTGAGAGAAAAGTAGTTAAAACCCGTTGTATCCAGCCATAATGAAAAATCTGACTGTCTGAGCCTGAGATTTCAACGAGCTCAAGGAGCATCAATGAGAACCAACAACATTTTTAAGTAGCTGTGTCAGTGTTTATCTCCATTGGCTAGAAGGGAATTTGCCTTTAGCTCATCATCAGCTGAGTAAACAACATTGCTATGCCACTGTTTATACAGTTCCACTTCATCAGAATTCATTTAATGCTTTGAGTCTTTAACAGCCACCATATCAGCTATGAATGGATACAGAACTGTGCAACATGAGTCAAACTGGTTAGGGTTATCACATGGGTCTTAATCTGTGTGTGTGTGTGTGTGTGTGTGTGTGTGTGTGTGTGTGTGTGTGTGTGTGTGTGTGTGCGTGTGTGTGTGTGTGTGCGAGAGAGAGAGAGAGAGAGAGAGAGAGAGAGTTAGTGTGATTACTTACATGACCTCTGTCTTGCTGCAGAATCGATTAGGCGGTGATGTCTTGATAAAGGTGATACGGGCGGCAGTGGCCCTCGTCAAACTTTGGCTCAGATTAATACAGCGGCACCGTTTTGCAACAGCATCACCCTTCACTTGAAAAACACACAGTTCAGACACAGAAAGACACAGTTCAGAAACAGTTAGACACAGCAAAGGGGGCTGCATAACTTGAGGAAACACCTGCCAAGAAGCCTGTCACAGTCTCATGGCACACTTACCCTGGAGAATGCAAGCAGTGATGCAGAGCAGCAGTAGAACGGTTGGGACTGAACTATTCAAGGATACAAGGATACATGATACAAGGATACAAGGAAGTTTATTGGTCATTATACAACAGGTTGTATAATGAAATTAAAAAGTGGTTCCCTCTTGATTGATTAATTGATTGTATAAAAAATAAAATTATTAAACATGGAGGAGTGCAGATGGTGCATTAAGTAGTCTCACAGCCTGAGGGAAGAAGCTGCTCTGTAGTCTGGTGGTACGGCAGCGGATACTTCTGTATCTTTTGCCTGATGGCAGCAGGGTGAACAGGCTGTGGCTGGGGTGGGTGTTGTCTTTTAGTATCCTTTTGGCTCTGCGCAGGCACCTCACCTCCCTGATATCACTGAGGCTTGGTAGATGGGTATCAATGATGTTTTGGGCAGTTTTAATCACTCGTTGCAGAGTCTTCCTGTCCTGGGCCGTGCACATCCCATGCCAGTTTGTGATGTTTCCAGTCAGGATGCTTTCAATCGCTCCTTTGTAGAAGTTGACAAGAACTTGGCGTGGGAATTTTGCTTTCTTAAGTTTCCTTAAGAAATACAGCCGTTTCTGAGCTTTTTTAACCAGGGCAGAGATATGTGAAGTCCATGACAGGTTCTCTGTTATGTTGATTCCCAGGAACTTAAAACTTCTCACTTGCTCCACCTCAGCTCCATTGATGTAGACAGGGTTGTATGTCTTTGCCTCCTTTTTTCTAAAATCAACTATCAGCTCATTGGTTTTGCTGACGTTGAGCAGTAGGTTGTTTTCTGTGCACCATTCGGCAAGGTAGTTGATTTCCTCCCGATATGAAAACTCATCATTGTTGGAAATCCGGCCGATGATGGTGGTGTCATCCGCGAACTTCACAATAGAGTTCTCTCCATGTCGGGGGTTGCAGTCGTGGGTGTACAGCGTGAACAGGAGGGGGCTGAGCACACAGCCCTGGGGCGCTCCGGTGTTGAGCACTAGAGTGGAGGAGGAGAGACTGCCAATCCAAACTGACTGGGGTCTGTTTGTGAGGAAGTCCAGTATCCAGTTGCAGAGAGTGGTACTGATGCCCAGAGTGTTCAGTTTTCCAATCAGCTTCATGGGGGAGATTGTGTTGAAAGCTGAGCTGAAATCATCAAACAGCATTCTGGTGTAGGTGTATTCATGTTTGTCCTGGAGGGTTTGACTGAACTTTTGTTAAATTAGAGCTGCAGTCTTGAACTCTGGCTGTGACTGAATCTGATCTGCTGTGTTCATCCTCTGCAAAGATGTTGAGAAGTGAGTCTGCTGCTGGACTGTGATCATTTTTTTTTTTGCTAGGATGGCGAAGACATGAACTAATTTACCTACATTCATTCTCTATAGCCCTTCCCAAATGTTAGCCATAACCAATTTATGTCCAATTCAAACTTTAAAGGCCCCATGGTGTAGGCCTACAGTTTTCCAGGGTTTTATTTTAACTGCTGATATCCCTAGCATGATGTATTTGTGGTTTTGAGTACCTGTGGTCTGCTAAATATAGTTTTACAGCTCCTCTCTCTTTCCTTTATTCCACAGCACTGGCAGCACGGTTCGTTTAGCCAATCAGAAGAGAGAATCAGCCCCTCTCCACTGATTGGCTGACTGTTTTCTGAGTGACATATGGTCGGGCCAATCATCCGATGTTACTGTGCAATGCATTGTGGGACGTAAACAAGAGTGCGCCGCCATATTGAGCGAGAGAAAAACAGAGGCAACGAGATACAGTAACTATTTGAAAACTTGTCGAAAGCGAGTTATCATCTTATGTAAGGTTGTCATGGCTACCGCCGAGCGTGATGTTATACATTACAACCTTACTTATTTGAGTCGGACTCCGATCCCGAGCCACAGACGAAGCTGAGATTGTATTGCTATGGTGATGGCGGCGTGCATGGACGCAGCGGCCCCTCCAGACCAGCAGTACCATCTGTCTTGCTCTCTAATGTTCGCTCCCTCGACAACAAGCTGGACGAGCTACGCTTGTTAACCGCAGGAGAGAGACTGCTGTGTGCTTGCTTTTGCAGAGACATGGCTCCATGGAAACATCCCACCCCTGCAGGAGTAGAGCACTGAACATTGTCAGAGACCCCTCTCCCCCGCTCCACAAATACTTTGAGCTGCTGCCATCAGGCCAACGGTTCAGAAGCATGAAAAGCAAAACCACCAGAATGCGCAACAGCTTCCTCCAGAAAGCTGCTAGACTTTTAAACTGCTGGCTTTACCCATCATTCGGGGATCCCAAGTGAGAAACGCTATCTCATTTTGTGTGCACTACTGCTGGACGTGCAGCTTAATGACAATAAAGCTTGATTTGATTTGACTGTGTCAGGTTGATAAAACAGTCGGCGCTGAAATGAGCCCAACAGACGAGCAAATTTGGACTAAAACCCCGCGGGACCCGTGAAACTGGGACCCTGAGCATGATGGTTTACGACCGTACGATCCTGAACCACAGACAGGAGAAACCGAACCACCTCAAATCTGTTTATTACAAGATGTTTCAGAATGGTTAGTTATTTTTGTTAAATATGTTGTGAATATGTTGTGAACTTGTTGCCCCGGTAGCGGAGGGGTGCTGGCTAAGTTCGCTAGCTTGGTAGCTTGTTGCCTGGGGATGCAGGTGCTGTGGGCGGAGTCACTGACGTCAGAAAATACACGGATGTGAGAAATTCGAGGAAGTGCAATCCGCTCGTTTTACATGGTCAGTTTCAAAAAACAGGCTGTGTGCACTTCTCCATTTATCATAAGTGAAATGCATGAGACAGTATTTATGTGGCCCCAAGACCTTCCCTATCACGCAAAAACAATGAAAATTGCATTTTTCAGGCCATGGGGCCTTTAACCAGTAAGTCAAAATAACCAGTCAAAATGCAAAAAATTACTTCTCCATCCGCGGAATTTATTATTATTTTTTTTTATCAGTTTTAACGCCTGGTGATAAAAGTGTTATCACTTGTGTGATAAAACGGAAACTATATCTGTTTCCGTTTTATCACACAAGTCAAACATTTCTCCACACAGTACACAAACTTTGAAACTTTGTGAAGTTGTTGTAGGTCCAGATGACATTTTTGCAAATGCTTTCCCTCTCTCTCGTTTACCTTCATGAAACCACTCAGACTACAAACTGTAACTACTTGGACTGTCTGTCTGTTCATAGAAACTAATTTCCACCTTGACTGGATAATACATCTCATTGTAACGACAACTTCAGTTCACAGTTTTTTTTGTATTGTTTTGTGAGCACTTTAATCAATAAATAATACAATTATTTATCAGCAGTTGTATTTTTACATGGCACTTATAACATTAATGTGGCTGCAAACTCATTGAAATGATCGACAAAGCACACATGCAGCACAAATAAATACATTTTTCATAGCCATAGTTCATAGTCCTCACCATCCATCAGATGATATGCAGCTGTGGCTAAGGTGGAGCTCGGGCTGGTGGTCGTCATCTGCACAGAGCTTGAAGACTTCTGCTTTTCACTGTTAAGGAAACAAACCACAACAATATTCATAACACTTTTCGTTTGATATCTCATATCTGTAAAAGTTAGTACAGGCATTGGTTAATGCTGGTTAGTCCGATATCAAATTGTACTCAGAAAAGCTTGCTTGAGACCTTGGTTTTCCTTGATCTTTTGTAAGTCAATCAGACTCAATCAGTACATGGACTACTTAAATGCTAAAACATATTTTCTGGGGTGTTAGATGATGTTTACGCTGATGTTTTAGGTGTTATCTCACCACTGAATGGATGTTATCAGTCATAATGCCCCCCACAGGTATGGGCTGGTAGGCCCCTACTGCACCTTCTAGTACAGGGGTGTCAAACTCGTGCCATGGACGGCCAAGAGGCTGCAGGTTTTCATTCCAACCAACAACTCCACCATGTGATTTCACTTATTAGTCCCGCCTCTCTGTTTCGAGGTAGGGTGATCAGTGAAATCACCTGGTGGAGTTGTTGGTTGGAATGAAAACCTGCAGCCTCTTGGCCCTCCATGGCACGAGTTTGACACCCCTGTTCTAATAGGTCAGAGGGCTGTTACCATCTGTTCCTTTAATAGCTCTTCATCCCTCTACATCCATTTCCACCACTGCTCTCTTAGCCTGATACTGTCCTGCACTAAATGGTACGTCATTCCCTGTTGCTTCCATGCACACTGACTCTGATGAAGCCCTGCTGGATGAAGCATCTGTTCAATTAATCATTTTATTTGCAACATGAGTGCAGGCTGCCTCCAGATTCTTGAAACAATAAACTTCTGGACACTTGAAATTGCTTAATCCACTCCCAGGAAAGTTTCAAGCCACTATAACAGGCAAGTTTCCTACATTAGCTACGTTGTAGTGTGTGCTGTGTTGAAGAAAAGGCCAAACAAGAGCTGTGACTGCAGTTAGAGTATGTAGAAAAGTTTATTTGCTTACCTTATCTTTTGCAGGAGTCTTTTTGTGAAATCTGTTGATGGGTCCAGACACCTTGAGATCCCGTCTTTCAGTATCACACTGCAATAGGGTGAGGGAAAAGGAGTTAAAACCTGTTGTATCCAGCCATGATGAAAAATCTGTCTCCTGAGCCTGAGATTTCAGCGAACTCAAGGAGCATCAATGAGAACCAACAACATTTTTAAGTAGCTGTGTCTCCCTGCCTGCAGTTTTGTAGGTCTCAGTGTTTATCTCCATTGGCTAGAAGGGAATTTGCCTTTAGCTAATCATCAGCTGAGTAAACAACATTGCTATGCCACTGTTTATACAGTTCCACTTCATCAGAATTCATTTAATGCTTTGAGTCTTTAACAGCTGCCATATCAGCTATGAATGGATACAGAACTGTGCAACGTGAGTCAAACTGGTTTGGTTTATCACATAGGTCTTAATCTGTGTGTGTGTTTGTGTGTGTGAGAGAGAGAGAGTTAGTGTGATTACTTACATGATCTCTGTCTTGTCGCAGAATGGATTAGGCGGTGATGTCTTGACAGAGACGATGCGAGCGACAGTGGCCCTGGTCAAACTTCTGCTCAGAGCAATACAGCGGCATCGTTGTGCAGCAACATCACCCTTCTCTTGAAAAACACACAGTTCAGACACAGAAAGACACAGTTCAGAAACAGTTAGACACAGCAAAGGGGGCTGCATAACTTGAGGAAACACCTGCCAAGAAGCCTGTCACAGTCTCATGAATCAGCATTGACCTGAGTGGCTGGAGTGGCACACTTACTCTGGAGAATGCAAGCAGTGATGCAGAGCAGCAGTAGAACGGTTGGGACTGAACTATTCATGTTTGTCCTGGATGGTTTGACTGAAATTTTGTTAAATTAGAGCTGCAGTCTTGAACTCTGGCTGTGACTGGACCTGACTGTCTTTGCTGCTGTGCTTATCCTCTCCAAAGATGTTGAGAAGTGAGTCTACTGCTGGACCGTGAGCCCCATGTTTTATCCTCTTATCTTCATCCAACCCCATTGAGCTGGACAGCAGCCAAGCAGGGCTTCCTTGGAACTGCTGCTCTAACCCGCCCCAAAAAACATGTCACCCCTAGTCTTGTTTTTGTAATCCATCCACTTCAAAAAAAGAACGCAAAGACTTCCTTGACATTCAAAAGTGAAAGATTGCCTCATTATCAATGGTGGCATTTTATATTTTGACATTAGTTTGAATTTTTTGTGTCATACTATTGCCATAATGCCATAATTCATTTGTGGCAGACACACACGTTATTGCTCAAGACTTAAGACGCTGGCTGGGAAGAGAAACGTTGCTTTCAAAGTAAGTCAAGAAAGCATTGTTTCCTCCTTGGTTGTCACTTTTTCACCTTGCACTTCCTTGCACTTCCCCGCAGATTTTTTTTTTTTTTTATCAGTTTTATCGCTTGTGTGATAAAAGTGTTATCACTTGTGTGATAAAACGGAAACCATATCTGTTTCCATTTTATCACACAAGTCAAACATTTCTCCACACAGTACACAAACATTGAAACTTTGTGAAGGTGTTGTAGGTCCAGATGACATTTCTGCGAATGCTTTCCCTCTCTCTCGTTTACCTTCATGAAACCACTCAGACTACAAACTGTAACGACTTGGACTGTCTGTCTGTTCATAGAAACTAATTTCCACCTTGACTGGATAATACATCTCACTGTAACGACAACTTCAGTTCACAGTTGTTTTATTGTTTTGTGAGCACTTTAATCAATAAACAATAAATTATTTATTGGCGGTTGTATTTTTACATGGCACTTATAACATTAATGTGGCTGCAAACTCCTTGAAATGATCAGCAAAGTACACATGCTGCGCAAATAAATACATTTTTCTTTGAAAATCAGAACCCCACTTCTACCTACATCTCCAAAAATAACAATAACAAAACAAGTATCCTACTCAACATCACACAAATCACACACACACACACACACACACTGTGTGTCATATATATATATTTACGTATTTAGAATATATATTTAAATTCAGTCACAGTTTGTGTTCATATCATTTCATGATGTTTTACCATTTAGATAATAAACTCAAGTAAACAACGTATTGTTTATCATCACTTTGCCTTCAAACAAAGTTGGAATGTTAATTGGTTAGAAACATCAGTGGAAACACATACCACGACTATCCAAAAAACAACAACAACCAAACAAATGTAAAAATACACTCATCCTATCAACCTTAATTATAAAGCCAGGAAGTGACAGGACAAAATACAAACTGTCTCTTAAACAGCAGCGAGGGAGCACTTCTTCCAGTGAGAACTGGACTCACTGACATTAAATCATTTACTTCTTCAGTCCAGTGCCAGTACTTCAGTCAGTATATTTAAAACGTCCCTCTCGCTGCCATTTGGAGATGACAAAGTGCAAATTTCCACCACTGAAAAGAACTAATTTCATTCGTCTCGATACAATAAAATTTAAATAAATGGTAAAATCCTACACAAGGGAGACCGCTCTATCTGTTTCAGCAGTAAAATACTGATTAAATTACAGTGGTCTGCCTATTCTTCTCATGCTGCACCCCTTTCACCCTCTTTGCTCCAGCAGAGTTCAGCATGATCTGCGATGGAAAGTTCATAGTCATCATCATCCATCAGATGATGTGCAGCTGTGGCTCAGCTGGAGTTCGGGCTGGTGGTCGTCATCTGCACAGACCTTGAAGACTTCTGCCTTTCACTGTTAAGGAAACAAACCACAACAATATTCATTACACTCTCTGTTTGATATCTCATATCTGTAAAAGTTAGTACAGGCATTGGTTAATGCTGGTTAGTCTGATATCAAATTGTACTCAGAAAAGCTTGCTTGAGACCTTGGTTTTCCTTGATCTTTTGTAAGTCAGTCAGACTCAATCAGTACATGGACTACTTAAATGCTAAAACATATTTTGTGGGGTGTTAGATGATGTTTACGCTGATGTTTTAGGTGTTATCTCACCACTGAATGGATGCTATCAGTCATAATGCCCCCCACAAGTATGGGCTGGTAGGCCCCTTCTGCACCTTCTAGTAGGTCAGAGGGCTGTTATCATCTGCTCCTTTAATAGCTCTTCATCCCTCTATATCCATTTCCACCACTGCTCTCTTAGCCTGATACTGTCATCATTTTATTTGCAACATGAGTGCAGGCTGCCTCCGGATTCTTGAAACAATAAACTTCTGGACACTTGAAATTGCTTAATCCACTCCCAGGACAGTTTCAAGCCACTATAACAGGCAGGTTTTCTACATTAGCTACGTTGTAGTGTGTGCTGTGTTGAAGAAAAAGCCAAACAAGAGCTGTGACTGCAGTTAGAGTATGTAGAAAAGTTTATTTGCTTACCTTATCTTTTGCAGGACTATTTTTGTGAAATTTGATGATGGGTCCAGACACTTTGAGGTCCCGTCTCTCAGTATCGCACTGCAATAGGGTGAGAGAAAAGTAGTTAAAACCCGTTGTATCCAGCCATGATGAAAAATCTGTCTCCTGAGCCTGAGATTTCAATGAACTCAAGGAGCATCAATGAGAACCAACAACATTTTTAAGTGGCTGTGTCTCCCTGCCTGCAGTCTTGTAGGTCTCAGTGTTTATCTCCATTGGCTAGAAGGGAATTTGCCTTTAGCTAATCATCAGCTGAGTAAACATCAATGCTATGCCACTGTTTACACAGTTCCACATGGGTTTTAATCTGTGTGTGTGTTTGTGTGTGTGAGAGGGAGAATTAGTGTGGTTACTTACATGATCTCTGTCTTGCTGCAGAATGGATTAGGCGGTGAGGTCTTGATAAAGGTGATGCGGGCGGCAGTGGCCCTGGTCAAACTTTGGCTCAGATTAATACAGCGGCATCGTTGTGCAGCAACATCACACTCCCCTGAAAAAGACACAGTTCAGACACAGTTAGACACAGCAAAGGCGGCTGCATAACTTGAGAAAACACCTGCCAAAAAGCCTGTCACAGTCTCATGGCACACTTACCCTGGAGAATGCAAGCAGTGATGCAGAGCAGCAATAGAACGGTTGGGACTGAACTATTCATGTTTGTCCTGGATGGTTTCACTGAACTTTTGTTAAATTAGAGCTGCAGTCTTGAACTCCGGCTGTGACTGGACCTGACTGTCTTTGCTGCTGTGTTTATCCTCTCCAAAGATGTTGAGAAGTGAGTCTACTGCTGGACTGTGAGCCCCATGTTTTATACTCTTCTCTTCATCCACCCCCATTGAGCTGGACAGCAGCCAAGCAGGGCTTCTTTGGAACTGCTGCTTTAACCCGCCCTCAAAAAAACGTGTCACCCCTAATCTTGCTTTTGTAATCCATCCACTTTTCCTCAGAACTGTGAAAAAACTCTGACCATCTTCCTCTTCCTGCTAAAGACTTCCTGATACTCAAGTGTGAAAGTCTGCCTCGCTATCTTTTCTTGTACCACGCAATCAGATCATTTCTGGCAGACATTCAAATATTTTTGCTCATGACTCGTTACGCACATGACCTGGCTGCCAAGAGAAACTTTGCTTTCAAGGTAGGTCAAGAAAGCATTGTTTCCTCCCTGGTTGTCACTTTTCCACCTTGCGTTTGTCAATCATTTATGACCATTCTAGGGACACAGTAAGGTTGTTTATTAGCAATAATGGTAAATTAAGGTGTGGGCATTTTCGCGGGAGCTGTGCAAGATTATTAAACTCCTCATCACTCACTTGCCGGATTTCATTATTAAAGTTATTGTAAAAAGCCCACCTGCCCCCCCTCAACCTCCCACCATGCAAAGAAAACTATGGACCTGCAAAATTTTTAGAAATATTTGTTTTATTGTCATGGCAGAATTGGTCTTGAAAATACAGACAATATCATGAAGTGCATCCTGCTGTAAAATAATAATAATAAAAACTTTGTATTTATATAAATTAACTGAGGTACTCCGCATTCCCCCACATTACTCATTGTTTCTGATTGTAACTTTTGGCACCCACCGCTTTCCCAAGACGTCCTCATCACCTACAGGTGCACGCTGCGATCCAAGAGGTGAGACTAAGAGCTGCTGTGTTGCAACTTCACTCTCTGTTTTCTAAGGAACTCGGGAATGGTGCCAAAACTCTGCGTCACTCTAGACACACAGAAAAGGAGTGTAAAGTGGGTGCGTTCCAGACAACTCTGTGTGTGTGTGGTCAGTGCTGGTGAAGTATTTTTCTCAGGGTTTTTTTTTTTTTTTCTTTTTTTTTTTTTGGTAAACTACTAACTAATAATTGCATGCTTATCTAGTAAGTCCTTCGCCCTTATCACAGATGTCTCTAATTTAATGGCTTTAACCCTGGGTTGAACTCTGTCTTCTCATCTGTTTAGAGTTACATGGGAAAAACCACATCCAACAATGTTTTCTAAAGTGAAAAACGAACTCGGCGACTTTTACAATGCATTAAAAATGAGTCAACTTTGCTTAAATATTTACACTGGCACACCTCTCAATATAATGTAGTCCAGTGCAAGACCTCTTTAAACTGCAACCTAAATAATAAAATAATTAAAATGACACATTCTCCACAATGTCAGCACAAACTGAACGTTATCAACTTTCTTAAAAGGTAGACTTTATGGCAGAGCTGTCCAGGTGGAGCTGATAAAGTGACCACTGGGCGAAGACGTCTTTCAATAAAGCTCGGTGAAACTCATTTGTTTTTTTGAGTTATTTGATATAGTCACTGTCTAAGAATTTAACCTTAAGAATCATTCTACAATACAACGATGTACACGCCTGCCTTGTTTCATTTAAGGATGTGGAGGTACAGATGCAGGTTGCTACACTCAGAACACTTGCTACAGATAACAGATCTTCTCACACTTCGTTGCACGTGTAAAGGTGATGACTAATAAGTACACATAGCTGTATAAAACAGATAAGAAATATGAACAGTTTATACATGTTTGCTGTAGTTGTTTGGGATGAGACCAAATCATGCCTTTTATAATCTTCAAAAAACTTCCTGCTGAGTTGGGGAGGCTATGTTTTATTGACTATTTAAGTAGTTAACAAGAAACATAAAGTACACATAAACTTTTATAATGTTCAGTTTTTGTTGACATTGTGGAGAATGTGTAAATTTAATTCCAGGGACAGAATAGTGGAAACACCTCTCAGTAAAATGCAGTCCAGTACAACAGCAGCACTAACTATGAGATCAATGCCAAACTCCTCTATTACTAACTCCTCTATTACTGTGACAAAAAGAAAACCTGAGCATTACAGGCAGCAGAAAGGTAAACTTGATGGCAGAACAGTTGGATTGGATTGTACTAGATTTTGCAGGTGGACCTAATAAAGTGGCCATGGAGTGTATATTATACCTCAAATCTTTTTTTATCCTGATCCGGTTATGATAGTAAATAACGAAGGCTTTAAAGAGCTATCAGCCACAGCTAGATGGCACCACCAGGATGCAAATTGTCACGACTCTGAAACTGTCACAATGCACACATCAACATGACTGTGCCTGAGTTGGACGTGATGAGAGCATACCTGTTCAAATTCAACCTTTTGAATTGCTTATTGCAACACAGTGTGGTTGCTCAGAATGATATTTGTCCAGTGGTCATTGGGGCTGGGTTTGAAATGGCATTTGAGTCAGGAAAATGAGTCACGTTTAAATGCAAATAGATAGATAGATAGATAGATACTTTATTCATCCCACAGGAAATTCATTTGGTATCATTTGGGGAAAAAAAACAAAAACAGAAACACCATCAATAAAAAGACATAGAGGTAACAAAGTCAGCATGAATAGAATTTAACTAATAAACACATTTATGATGCAGGGAAGCCAAATACAGAACAGTTTTGAGCACACAGCTCTTCTTCAGGTCTGAATACTCTTCTGTACTTTTCTTCTTCTTCTTCTTCTTCTTCTTCTTCTTCTTCTTCTTCTTCTTCTTCTTCTTCTTCTAACAGTTGCATGTTGGTGTTTAGTTTGTGTTTTTGTTTTACATGGATGGATTATTATCTGGCTCACACTCAACTCAGGCATAATGCAATGAGAAAAAAACAGAAACGTTGACCAAAAACAAACAAACAAACAAACAAACAAAAGAACACACTCAGGCTCCCTGTTCACCGGAGTTCAGTTTTACCAGAAGTGAAGAAATTGTCAGGACTTGATTTTTGGCCCCAGCTCAAACACTTTGAGACTGCTCTCCCATATCGGGACATGAATAAGTGAATAAGAGACGCCGCTGTGTAAACTTGTCCTGCGATAACGGAGAGTGCATTAAATCAACTGCAAAGCATGTCCCACATTATTGAGTGCGCACTTCCTCAGCGGATGACAAACACAGAGTGTTGAGTAAGAGCGATAAGACAGAATTCACACATACACTCAGGAGAGCTGAGTTTCATGCTTCAGAGTAAGTGAGTGAGATGGATCTGTTCCACAGTAGAGCAGCTTCTCCAGCTCTCCCCTCCTTGTCATGTTTAGCAAATCGACTTGGCAGAGATCATGGGCCTAAATTCCTCGTTGCAACAAAATTGAAGGCTTAATTTGTCATTTTTATCTTGTCTGGAGCAAATGAGTGTGATTTATTTTCACAGGTCGTGTTGATCACTGGAAGTTGCTCCATTGTTATCTTAACGCAGGGGTGTCAAACTCGTGCCATGGAGGGCCGAGAGGCTGCAGGTTTTCATTCCAACCAACAACTCCTCCAGGTGATTTCACTGATCACCCTACCTCCAAACAGAGAGGCGGGACTAATCAGTGAAATCACCTGGTGGAGTTGTTGGTTGGAATGAAAACCTGCAGCCTCTCGGCCCTCCATGGCACGAGTTTGACACCCCTGTCTTAACGGCTGCCAACGGCTGCCAAGACAAAACTCTTTGTTTTGGGACAAGTTTCTGCCCGCATTGTTTTTTGTACAGTGGACCTGTCCAGGCTAGATGCAAGTAGATAAGTGGATAAAGCACATATGTCAAACTCAAGGCCAGATTGGTCCTGTAGCACAGTGGAGACATTAGGAGACAGTTATTGTTATGCATTGCTATGTAATGTTTTTTTTTTTTTTTTTTTTTTTTTGTCAACCTGCTTATATTTTTATGCTTGACTTACAAAATACTTTGGCATATTTTGACCAAATTCCTCCTTCCTGTGGTTTAATATGAAAATATTAGTGTTATTTCGCCCACTTTGTGTTTGCATATCTTTGGCTTGTTAAGATGCAAACTCATTAATACAGCTGGCTCAGACTGCAGGGGAATTCAGCTGATATGGAGAACTGTAAAGAGTTAATCCTCCCTGTTGCTCCTTAAGTTCAGAGCTTTGCCAGGAAACCGTGTTGCTGCTGTACTTCGAAGGATGTTGAGGCTGCACTCCAAGAAGCCAAAAAAATTAAACATCTGCCTTGGGAAAAATTAGCCTGAATCTCCAGAGTCCCATATAGATTACTAACCGTGTAGAATATGCTCAGTGCAACATTCTCTCAGGCATAGCTAACCGTTGTAGTGTTGCAAAAGCTGCTGGACAAATTGAAATGTTAAATCCTTCTGAAATATTCTGAGGAATCTGAGTCAGAAATGAACACAATGCAAATTTACACTATACACAAATACAATTGCAAAACATGTGGGCACACCCCTTGTTTGGCGGCATCACCATGAAACATACGTAAGAGGATGGCTACATTTATGTTCAGGGATTTGTGTGGGGGAATTCCACAGAAACAGATAGAAGGTTTAAGTTCTTTTCCATATGTCACAACTGCAGTCTAAAAAGAGAGAGATGACATAAAGGTCAAATGAGGGAAGGGCTAGACTGTCCGTCCATTTGTTGTTTGGTGCAAGCAGAAGAGCCATTATTTGTGCTTCAGCAATCTTTGTAGCAATTTTGTGCTTATATTTTTATGCTTGACTTACAAAATACTTCGGCATATTTTGACCAAATTCCTCCTTCCTGTGGTTTAACATGAAAATATTAGTGTTATTTCTAGTGGAATTTGCTTGCCAGTGCATGCATTAGTAAAAAAAAAAAAAAAAACATGCATGACTTCAGATTTCTCGCAAATAAGTCAGTTATGTTTTTTTTATTTTACTTTTTTTATGTTTTTTTTTTTTTTAACATTTTCTGTCTGCCCACTCAAAGTTGAACAGAAACACACCATATTGTATCAACAATTGGAAATTCTCCTTTCATATCCTCATTGAGTGAGATATCAGATGAGTATTTCCTTTTTATTAACCAACTTACTTATTCTCTGTTGTACTTTGATTGTCCCTTATTAAATACTTGTTTTTATGACAAGTTGGTCATTGTGGCGTCCTTTTATATGTTTCAGTCCACTAGTTGAGCCATATCTGGGACCAGGTTTTAGTACTGGAAGCGTTCAAGTTTCCACTTTTGTTTCTGCTGAAGTTTCTGCCGTTTGTAGTCTGAGTGGTTTTATGATGTTAAACAGTCCACGTGGGGAGCAAAAGAGCTACAATGCATTGGCAGAAATGGCCCTAAAACACCTACAAAAACCATTAGTGTTTGTGTATTGTGTGGAGAAACTTAGCAATAAAAGAAATAGAAATAGTGTCCAGCTACATCGGAAAACCCTAAAAATTGTCCATTGCCGTCTGAGGCTAAATCATAATCACACGTAGCAAATGGAGATCGCGCCAGATGATTTCAAACTGGATTATGTGACAATAACACCAACTGGACAATCCATTCTCAGGTGCGTGTAATGTGAAAAGGATAGGTAGCAGCTAACTTTAGGCAGGAGTAGAAGCTTCAGCAGGCAGGAGTGGTTATGTTTTACAAACCCTTTTCTGAATCAGTGCTTAAATTTCTCTGTCATCTCTTGGTGGTCTGACGCTTTAGATGATCACAACAGGCAGAAGCTGCATTATGTTGTGAAAAAGACCAACAAAGTATTGAGTGAACAATGTTATTTTTTTATGTTTTCCTTAAGCAACAGGAGCCAGACAGAACCACCAAAGGAGAATTTCATTTCTTATTCTCGGGACACAGGCTTAAGCAGACTAGAATAAAAAGCAATAAATACAAAAATTAATTTGTACCATAGGCTATTACTTTGCTTTAGATCGGAGAAAAAAAAAATAGCTCGCCCAAAAACGTAATCACTGGAGAAAACCACATTTAGCAAGATGGCCTGACTCCACCTCGACCTCTGTGGTCTTACTTGTTGTCACAGAAGAAGAATTTTACTGGGAAAGCTGAAGGCAGTTGGCCTCTTCCAGTAATGAGGATCAGAATCACAAAATTTGGCTGACCGTACACCAGAGCTGTCTGCACCGGCCAAACAGTAAACAGTTAACAACTCCCAAGTATTTGGAGATGAGTGGACAGATGAGTCCACCGTGTAAGGACATTTCCTTTGGTGAAAAACTTTGCCTAAACTGCGGAGGATATGCATAGGTGGTATTCGAAACATTTAGAAGAAGAGGAGGCTGCTCTGTGTAAAATATTAAATAGATGGTGTAATATAGCACTAATACCTAAGACAAAGTGCTTTCTAGTAATTATGGGTGTGATAGTCAGGAAAGCAGCAAATAACTTACTTTTGAGTTTTATGGGTTTTATGTGATAGTTGCCAACACACTCACTGACTAAAAGGTTTATTCTATTATCTTAACCACAATCGCCCACTTTGTGTTTGCACATCTTTGGCTTGTTAAGATGCAGACTCATTAATACAGCTGGCTCAGACTGCAGGGGAATTCAGCTGATATGGAGAACTGTAAAGAGTTAATCCTCCCTGTTGCTCCTTAAGTTCAGAGCTTTGCCAGGAAACCGTGTTGCTGCTGTACTTCGAAGGATGTTGAGGCTGCACTCCAAGAAGCCACAAAAATTAAACATCTGCCTTGGGAAAAATTAGCCTGAATCTCCAGAGTCCCATATAGATTACTAACCGTGTAGAATATGCTCAGTGCAACATTCTCTCAGGCATAGCTAACCGTTGTAGTGTTGCAAAAGCTGCTGGACAAATTGCAATGTTAAATCCTTCTGAAATATTCTGAGGAATCTGAGTCAGAAATGAACACAATGCAAATTTACACTATACACAAATACAATTGCAAAACATGTGGGCACACCACCCTGTTTGGCGGCATCACCATGAAACATACGTAAGAGGATGGCTACATTTATGTTCAGGGATTTGTGTGGGAGAATTCCACAGAAACAGAAAGAAGGTTTAAGTTCTTTTCCATATGTCACAAGTGCAGTCTAAAAAAAGAGAGATGACATAAAGGTCAAATGAGGGAAGGGCTAGACTGTCCGTCCATTTGTTGTTTGGTACAAGCAGAAGAGCCATTATTTGTGCTTCAGCAATCTTTGTAGCAATTTTGTGCTCTTTCTGTACATCATTACTTCAAATGTACGAGCATAACACAAAAATGTACATGTGATAGGTAGATAAAAGAGTCAAAGTGAACAAGCGTAAAATAAATTTCTTTAAAATTGTCTTGTTAGGTTTTTCTTCCTCATTTATTTTATGCCCCACAATTGTTTCTTAAGCTGTAAATCAGCTCATCTAAACTTGGATACAAACAGGGCATGGATATTATTCATACCTGTCTTTGTTTTCTTTTTCTTTTTCTTCAGCTTTACCTTATACAATCACATCCATACCCTTCAAGCACATTTGTTTCTTGCTTAGTAAAATTAAAAGGAACCTATATCTCGATTGTCTGTGTCAAAATCAAGATTTTGCATGACTTTCCCTATAACTCTTTGAATTCCTTCTTCTTATTTATTTTATTTTAATTTCACACTTAAAACACAGAGGGCCGATGTTCCACCACCAGTACAAACTAGTCATAGCAAATACCTCAAATTTTGATTTCATTCTGTTCCCAAGTAGTAACGAGACTACTTTTCATGTTGCATGTTTCATGTTGCATGTACAGTTAATAAATACACATAAGAA
Organism: Myripristis murdjan; assembly: GCF_902150065.1. NCBI lineage: Eukaryota > Metazoa > Chordata > Actinopteri > Holocentriformes > Holocentridae > Myripristis > Myripristis murdjan. The sequence goes on from NC_043997.1 coordinate 12,121,441, forward strand.
CTTAAATCTGGAAAGCTCTGCACTACAAACTAATGATTTAGTAAATAATAGTGTATTATTCACACTAAAAGTTAAATGCCGGCCAAATTTTATACTGTCTTTCAAAATCAAATTCAGTATTTGAGGAGTTTTATAAAATGGCAAAGTCAACAAAACATTTAAATTTCGTAATGAATTAATATTAATTAATATAAAAATGGACTAATCAAAAAGGAATGGAAGCTTTAATGGTTATTACTTTTGATGCTTGCACCAAACACAGACCTATATAATAGCTGCCAATAGCTACTTGAATGGAAATCGATCAGCCCATTTCTAGTAGCACCAGCCTGCCCTGCGTACTCTGTGTCCTTATGTTAAAGGGCATTTATGTGCACTCCACCCATTTACCACGAAACACTGTGGCCTAATCTACAGACTAAAACGCAGGAGAAAATTCGGCGTACAAGTGATTCATCAGGAAGTTGTAGCCTACTTTCGTGAAAATCCAGATTTAGATATTAGAAGAAACGTCCTGTGTCACGGAGCCGATCGTTACCAGGCTCCGTTTAAAAAATCTGTCATTTTTATGTTGCCTTGTAATTCGGCAAATGCATGTAGGCGTGGGAAGGTATTTTAACATTTTTGTGAATAAACAGGGTCTTCCCGTAAATTCGGCTTGTATTTTAATTGTCTAGGCGATAGGCTAATCCGATTAAATCTCAATTTTTACGGATAGTTCACACTGCCCGAAACAGCCTACCATGGTGGTGTGTGGGTGGGCTGGGGGATTTGCCGGTGAGTCAACTTTCCAAATGGGGATTCCTTTGAAACTAAGTGCTGCTTGTTAATACCAGTAGCTATTTCAAGCCATTTTCTTTGATCGCTGTCCCATTTGCATGACATGCTTGAATGCCCAAATGTTCAGGGGCTTCTAGTTATTAGTTATTGGCACTGTTTCTGTGCAGTGTGTAGCCTATCATTAACCAGTTACAAAAAAAAAAAAAAAAAAAAAAAAAAAAAATGTAATTCAGAAAAGGCAGGTCGAGACAACGTGGCAGGTGCAAAAATTGTAATTACAGAATTGTGTTGGATTGCTTGTACCTGTATACGCTGCACGGGGACAGAGTAAACATAACAGGTTTTATTGGATTCAAGTTTCAGCGGGTGTCTTGGAGCCTGTCAGCTGCCGCTCTCCGTGACAAGCACATCTGCACGGCTCTCTGTGTAGGGGCGACATCTAGAGGCTCGGTTTGGTAAAGCACCTCCCCTCTAGAGTTTTGCACTGAAGCAATAAAACAACCTCTGTCACGGAACTGAATTATTATTTGTCCTTGAGCGGTGTGAAGGTAATATAACACTTGAAATAGATGATATTAATGATGATGACAGTGTAATAGGGATTTAGGCAAGTTTATTTGTACAGCACCGTTCAAACAAACGGCCGTTAAAAGTGCTTTACTGTTAAGGAAACATTAACTAAATTTAAATACACATTTAAATAGAGGGGAAAAATATAATAAATTACATACAATAAAAAAAAACTTAAACAGCTGCAGTGCATAATTTAATAAAAGACGGTGGCAAACAGTAAAGATTGAAGGTTTGATTTAAAGGAGCTGAGAGCTGGAGGAGACCATGTTTCGTTTTGACCCTTGGCACTGTAAGCAGATTAGAGGTGTACTTGGCCGCAAACCATTTAGTACATTATTAACCCATAGCAGTTTTTTTAATGTATAAAGAGTGATGTGTTCCACTTTAATTAAATATGATTGTTGTTCTGTCTCCCTCATCACGCTCTCTGTGAGCCTATGAAGAGATCAACAGTCAACTAAACCGTTAACCATGCTGCTTTCTCCAAGGAAGAGCAAAGTGTTGTAGCTGGAAGGATTTCATATGGCAAAGTGTGAAAAGAGGATACAGAAAAGGCTGGCAGTGAATTATCTTGGCATCATGAGTACAGTGTGCCCGACCACAGCTGAAAACATCCTGTCTGACTCATCCTGTGGATGTTACAGGAAGTAAAAAGCAGCACCCTGTACTACTCAAATACGCCTTTAGAGGGAGCATAACTGCAATATTATATACAGTATATTTACTGCAGTTACAACACATTTATTTTTATTAATTAATCCACCAGTATTGATTATTACTGGCATCTCAGATATGTTATGAATCACTTTTGAGTGTTTTAGTTATTTGGGTGTTGACATGGGTGCAGCAAAAACACAGAGGGGGGAGTGGAAAATATTTGGTGTTGAAAGTGAAGTGAAGTAAGTGAAAGAGAAACTAAATTGTTGCACACCAGATTTGCCTCTGAGCTCGAGGGTTGAATACAGATTCAAAGGGTGCAACGCTGGAAACTTATTGTTTTTCTAATTTACACTCAGTAGTACAATGGATAATTACCAGTATCCTTTGTTTTTTGAGGCAAAAGACCTCACAGACCGAGAGAAAGAGAAGCTGAGAAGACACTTTCAGAAAAAAAGAGATTCAGGTGGAGGTGAATGTGGGATGATAGAAAAAGTTGGAGACAACACCTATAAAATCTGCTTCATGCAAAAAGAAGGTAAGGAATCACACTTTAACACACTATTTCTCAGTTGTCTCAAACATATATCTGGAATATGCTTGTGGTGATTGATTTTTTTCTGTTACAGACCAGGAAAGGGTTTTGAACAGGAAGTTTCACACCGTCTCACTGCCACGAGGGGAGCTGTGCTTGACAGTGACTCGCACCAACATGCCTCAAAATCCCCAGCTCACAGATCAACAATCCACCAGTCAACAACAGGTGTGGTTAACAGCAACAAAATCTTATAAATCTTGACATCAGGACCAAAAGTAGGTCATCAGAAAAGACTACCACTGTAATTTGCTAAGTGCCATGAATAGAAAAATATTTAGGGCATCCATGGTGACTGCTGGAATTATTCCAAACCAAACCAGTTGTACATGTTTTAACCCTATTCTTTTAAATGTCATGTAGGCGTATTCAATACTGCTGTTATGTAACAATCTAAAATAATTTTAACATTTCTTTTCATTGCACTATTTTATTTTGAACTTAGAAAAACTCAGTACAGTTCATGTAAAATCTAATATAACCTTCCATCTAATTTGACTTAAACTGCTTTCCTCCTTTAGACGTTTACAAAAGTCAACACTAAAGAGCTTGAGAAGGTCTACCCACTGGAAATTTACCTTTTATATTATCTGAGAGACAGTCCTAAGGTGTTCAAAGTCTTACAGAAGCAACTTAAAGCTATTAGCTGCACAATCCAGCTGAATCCAGAGGAGGAAGAGGCTGTGGTTAGTGGGAGTGCTGAAAAGGGACCAAGTGGGGCTTCTGATGCTGCAGCAACATGGGAGTTACAGGTGGATCGCACTGTTGTTGGTTTCATTGAGAACTACCTCTGCTATCATGTGTTTGAGCCGGAAAAAGTGAAAATCTTACTGCAAGATTTTTCCTCCATGACGGAGGATATCAGGGTGTACAAAGATGAAGGCTATGTGGTCGTCGTGGGAGAGGTTCAGGTCGTGAGGGAGAAGATGGCAATCCTGGAGAAGAACCTGCCGATCAAGAAGGAGTGCTCGGCTCCAGAGAAGCAGTTCAACTTGGTAGAGGAAGAGTTCAGTCGTGAGATTACTGCATGTTGCCCAAATGTTAAAATCTTCCGGGGTAAGCCAAACACAATCATCTTAGAAGGCCCTGAAAAAGAGGTGCAATTATTTTCTACAAAGCTTGATGAGCTGATCAAAAGAGTAAAAGAAAAGAGAGTTCCACTCCCTACAGTCCTGCTGAACTTCATAACTTCCAGTGGTGCTATCTCAAAATACAAGGCCCGCTTCAAGCAGAGCCTTCGCAGCCCAGTTGCACTAGAGACGGGTTCAGACCTGGTTCTGTCCAGCTTGTCCTCTGATGCCCTGGAAGAGGCTGCAGCTGCAGTGCAGAGAGATCTGTGTATGGACACCATACAGCTGGAGGGCACGCTGGCTGTAGCTCCAGATCTTGACAGGGTGAAGGAGGTCCTAACCAAAGCCAAGAATGAGGCAAACTGTGCAGGCCTCAGGGTGGAGGTCAACTTTAACCCGGCAGCAAGTGCAACCCCAAAAATCCAAGTCCAGCTGGTGGGCTATAGTGCAGATGTTGGAAAGCTGAAAGCAGTTCTGACTGACTACCAGCTCAACCAGGCTGAGGTACAACAACAGCTAAACCTCCAGCTGCCTGAAATAGTGGACAGTTTTGATGAAATCTTGGCCTTGATTGGCATGAAACGTCCCACTGTGAAGCTAACAGCCTCCCACTCTCCAAATCCATGTGTGTTCCTGTCTGGCCCCCGCTCTCGTGTCCAGGAGACTCATCAGGCCCTGCAAGCGACTCTGAGCACCCTGGTCTGGGACAACCTGGTTCTGGACGGGCCAGGGGCTCAGCAGTACTTCCAGAAAGATGGGAAGAGGAGCATGGAGCTAGTAGAGAGCTCCTGTCAAGTGCTGATCAGGGAACAACAAGGGGGCAGCATGAGCTCTCAAAACACAGCAACAGCCCCAAACTTGAACACAAGACAGCGAAACAGCAGTATCCCCAGCCAAAGCAACACTGCTAGTGCTTCCACCAGCAGATGGCGCTGCAACACCACCAGCAGCACTGGAACAAATGTGCCAGGCAACAAAATTATCCTGGAAATCAAGATTGGCAATTTGGAAGATGTGCAGGTAAAGACAATGATCCGTTAAATGGCTCAGGCCTATTCTATTCTATTCTATTCTATTCTATTAGATGCATTAAAGAAACAGATCTTAATATTCTTCAATATCCTCTCCCCAGGTGGATGTCTTGGTGGTCCCCATAATCAAAGCACAACTGAGATCTACTAACATTGGTATAAGTCTACTGAATAAAGCAGGGAACACACTGAAGTCAACCTTTGACGTTATGATGGGAGGACGAAACTTCACCCCTGGTGACGTGCTCCAGGTTGATGGACCTCGGTCCCTGAGCTGCTCTAAGATCTTCTTCATTGAGTGTCTGCCATGGGATGGAGCTAGAGCACAGAGTGCAAAGGTAAAAAGTTTCATAAGGGTGGTAAAGATATTTCCTACATTTAAAGCAAGCAGATATTTATTTACTCATGATTTTACTGGACCACTTGTATCAAAAAACAAAAAAACAAAACACAGTTCTTCGCCCATTGAGGTTTACCTCAACCAGCAAGATACCTCTGTCAGTGTTTTTAGCCATGTGTGATGCAAGACTGGCTATTTAAAGTACAAGAGACTGTTGTTCCTTGTTTGAATCTTAAGTGTTTTTAACTTTCTAGACACTCGGTACTGGGCTGCGGAAGTGTCTAGACCTCTGTGGACAGCAAGGCTGGGTTTCAGTGGCTTTGCCCATCATTGGGCCTGGGCTGGCACTGAACTACCCACTGAGAGAAGCTGTCGAGGTTCTGACTCACACCATTGGTCAGTTTGGACGTTCTGGCTCCACTGGTTCTCTCTCCACCATCCACATTGTCATAAAACCAGGGTACCCTGACTCTGAAGACGTGAGTCACATTTATCTTCCACTAATTGTTGACTGTCAACACTTGGATTACTGTTGTTACTGTTTGGTGATAGATGTACATACAAGGGTCAATGAAAAGACAGTGGTTTCTGATGATGAAGTGAGAACACATGTGACCATAGATACTGCTCTGTTTACAGTGCTACCATGACGTGTATAGTCACCTCAGCGTAGTCATGAGTCAAGGAGGCCAAGGTAAGCTTAAGTACTGTTTGCCATTTTATTTGACTGTTAAAACCAGCATTTGCTTCAATTCAGCAAAAATTAATAATAAAAATGTGTAAGAATTTTGATATATTTTATGCTTAATTTAAACTGTTAGCCTTGTGCATTTGACCAATTTAGGAAAACTGGAGAAACACAACTTCAGTTCTATTGGGCAGTCAACTGCACAAAAATTGCAATTTGCTCAATGGGTAGTGAAGGAAGTGGAGAGGGTGAGGTTTCTTTCAAACTTTACCGCAGCTTTAATTCCAAGCAGAGCCCTTGTTATTATTGTAGATTAAAAACATATTCCACATGTTAAAATCTGCCACTTAAATGTATTTAAACATTTACTGAATTGTTACTTTAACAATTTCAGTATTCATTAGCATCTTTATATATGAGAAGAAAATATGTGATACTTGTTAGACATACAACGGTTTCTTCCCTCTCAGCAATATTCCAGTCCTTGAACAGCGACCTTGACGACGTCATACTGTCGGTGGGAGGGGGAGTCACTCTACAGCTGGTGTTTGGTGACATCACCAATGAGACCACAGATGTTGTGGTGAACACAACTGACTTCACTGATTTTGAGTCAGGTAGGTTAGGGCGGCTATGCAGAATGTGAACAAGTTACATAGCTGACTGCATGTCGGCTAAGTAACTGAAATGTAATGAAAATGGTTTGATCTGACAAATAATGAGATCTCTTGATTAATTTCTTGTTAAAATGTTGATATAAGGTGCTCAGAAATGAGTGATATTGTCTGTGTTTAATAGATGGTGTGTGCAAAGACATTTTAACTATGGCTGGACCACAGGTTAAGGCTGCACTGCAATCAGGTGAGAACAGAGGAAATTCAGCTTTACTGTCAACACAAGCAACAGACACTTTTGTCTTCTTATATTTGTTTCTTATGTTACTTCTACTGTAGCACATGTGAAAAAAGGGGAGATTTTTGTGTCCCAGTCCGGGCAGTTCCCTTGTAAGGCTATTTTCCATGTATGCGGACAAAAGGATGCAGGCATCATTGAAGGACTGGTGCGTGACATCATTACATCTTGTGAAGCCAAAGGATACAAGTCTGTGGCAATTCCTGCCATTTGCGCTGGTAAATATGGCATCAGAAACTATAGATTCTGTAAATGTAAATATACTTGGTGTCAGTGTCATTTTCATGTTTGTCACATACAACAAATAATCTGGTTTTCAAATCTCATTAGCTTAGATAAAACATTCTTATTTATGAATTGGTTGAATTTAATATGAATTGACCCCAGCACTGATAAATTAGCACTGTGGCAAATCTTAAATCAACATAGATTTAATAGAAATGGAAATTAATCTAAAGCTTCTGAGTCATCCAGAGTCTCCGCCACATCTTTTTCTGCTTGTTCAGGGATTGGTGGGCTGGAACCCAGTGCTGTGGCAAATGCCATCCTCAGTAGCATCAGTGCCACTGTGTTGTCCACTCCCCTTCGGTGCCTCTCCCACATCCGCCTTGTCCTGATTAAGATCAATGTTTTCCTGGCGTTCAAAGAGGCAGCGAGGCAGATATTTCCTCGTGCTCTGTCCCACACAGGTGAGGGGAACTCAACCTTCGCTTTCTACACAATATACTTCTTTTTGTTGTCTGTTGAAAAAGATAACTTTCAGTTGGTCATAATGCATTTGGTGTTTTAGGAGAAAATTTTCAGAATGCACCCTATGCACCCTGGCCTTATGTTCTGAAAACAGCACCATGTTCCCTCAACCTAAAAAGAATGATAACTTCCATACGCCTGTTAAATAATAAAAATGCATAAGTTGATTAAATAATATCCAAAATTGTGTTTTTGGTCAAACTGCTGCCAAAGATTGTCTCTTACTCAAACACACATTTTATTAGCTTTACAAAGCATTAACAAAGTTGACATTAGCATTCGCATGGAAAATTTGAGCCTCACATTCAGCTTAAGCAACATGCAACATCTTAAGTTTCCTCACCATGAAAAGAATAATGACCACAATGTTCAAGTGATCTGGTGTATTTACAGAAATGCATACTCTGATCACTCATGTTTAGTAAATAATAACCTGTAGTTATGTTTGAAAATGGCATATGAAAAAATGACATTAGGGGATCATTGCACATTGGGAACATAGAACCCTGAGAACATAGGCTCTTGGGAACAAGGAACCCTGGGAACATAGGAGCTTGGGAACATAGGAGTGTGGTAACGTAGAACCCTGGGAACATTGGCTCTTGGGAACATAGAACCCTGGGAACATTGGCTCTTGGTAACATAGAACCCTGGGAACATATAAGCTTGGGAACATAGGAACTTAGGAGCACAGAACCTTGGAAACATGGGGACTTTGGAAGTTAGGGTCCTGGGAACATAGGACATTGTGAACATAGACCCTTGAGAAAATACAAGGTTGGGAACATAAGAGCTCGGGATCACAGAACCTTGGGAAGGGTTCTGCGAACACAGGACATTAAGAACATAGTCCCTTGCAAACATAGAACCTTGGGAACATAGTAGCTTGGGAACATAGGAGCTTGGGAATATGAGGCCTTGGGAACATAGGGTCCTGGGAACATACAGCCATGGAAACATAGATACAATCCCAAATTATTACATTTTCATTTGCCTTTCAGTGTCAGCGCCTCAGGCACCTCAGGCACCTCAGGCACCACTATACCAAACTCCAGTGTCTGTAATCACAAGGCCAAGCAGCCTCTTTACACCTCGCTCCACGCGTCAGCAGTCAGCCTTCCTGATCCTGGGTTTGTGCAAGAAGGATGTTGCCTGTGCCATCATGGAGCTGGAGCGATTGTACCAGACTCAGTGCTTAAAGCAAAACTTCCCAAAGAAAGAGTTGGAAGATCTTTCCCAGGAAAACATAGACAATCTGACGCACCTGATAGAGATGCTGGGCCTGTGTGTGGAGGAGAACCGGGACACATGGACTGTGAGCGGGCTGAATGACGAGGTTACCCAGGTGATGCAGATGTATCACGCTTGTCTTCATGGCTCTCTCCAGAGAGAGATGAGAAGCAGGGAGGAGGAGGAAGTGTTTGGCCGCGTGGCTTGGTGCATCCTGGGATTGAGAGGTGACTGGGAAAGGCTTCCGAGAGCGGCCCATCATGACCTGGAGAAAAAAGATGTGAGGGGAGGGATAGTGGATGCACACGGGGACCAGTGGGACGTCAATCTGGCAAAAATGGAGGCTGTAGCCGTGGCAAGGCGGCAAACAACGCAACTGAAACGACTTGAGAATCTAGCTGGTGAGTGGCTTGCTCTTTACAGAAAGTGTTATAAACGTGAGGATTATTTTAATAAAACTGTCACAGACTGGATCCCATTTATTTATGAACTTTTAGATGTGCAAAGCAAGATTAATATGTAAAAATACATCTATCTTACAAGCTTATATCATGTAACGGGGCTGCGGTAGAAAAAAGCATCCAGTTCTCCTTTATGAAGCAACACAGATTTAAACTATTTGAACAAATTAAATGTTGTTTGGCACTGATATGTCATTGCCTGCAAGAAGTGATAGATGTGAGAGTCAAATGCAATTGTTTCTTAAACAGCAGCAAGTGAGCATTTCGTCTAGCATTACCAACATTAGATCTTTAGTGTCGCTTGTCCATTTGGGAATTATTACCAGCTGTCTCTTTTTCGGCATTTTTAATGCATCATCATTCATGCAAAACTCGTTCAAACATCTGACATCAACTCCTCTAACTTCTTTCAGACTTCCCTCTTCCACTGTACTGGGACAACATGGTTCCCGGTGAACATGTGAAGATAGTTCAGCTGCAGTCTTCTTCTGCGGAGTACAAGAGGGTGAAGCAGGCCTTCAAACGAACTGTTTTCAAGACTGTAATTAAGGTGAGCAGCTTTTGCAGGCAAAGCTGATGATCATGATAATATGAAACCAGCATAGAGTAAAGTGACATTTGATTTCATTAGTTTTATGGTCCCTTGCATCATAACAGCAACGGGTGTTTAGACACATGAATTTCACAAAATATCAAAGGCATCTTCCTGTAATGAGTTGCATCCATGAGTTGTACCATCTCTGGCTGGAAATTGTCCATTAGTTTGTCTTCTCTGCTTCATTTAATTTGCACTTCAGGACTGAAGAGGATGTAATATCTGATACAATAAGGGGTCACATCTTTGGGATTAACAGGATTTACAGACTTCTATTAGAGCAGATGTCTGTAATATTTTGCATTGACTCTTTGATTCTACGTAAGGTTTCTGTGTCTCTCTTGGTAGATTGAGCGTTTGCAAAATATACATCTCCGCCGTGGCTATGAAGTGGAACACAAAAAGATTTCTGATAAGAACAGGCAGAGGAGGGATGCAGGCGAGAAGTTGCTCTACCACGGGACGACTGAGGAAAACTGCCAGTCCATCATTACAACTGGGTTCAACAGGAGCTTTGCAGGACAAAATGGTAATGAACATGTGGACCACTCCTCAACTACTTCACAGTATTTTCTTTGTGTTGATTGTAAACGTATGTGATGTTTAAATGTAAAATGCATCATGTGCTGTGCAGCAGAGGATTATTCTCAGGAAAGAGAGAAACAAAAGTTCCTCTATGTTGAATCGCTGGTATCAGTTGGCAATAGAGAACATTTATTTTGACTGGAAGTTGATTAACATTTTAAATAAGCCAAAATCTTCTCACATATCTCCTCTTCACATACATTGTCTTTTATCTTTGTTGTATTTTGCAAACTTTATTTTTTCTACCTCCTTGTTCCCTTAAATTCTTATTTTCACCTTCCTCTCAGCAACTGTATACGGTGTTGGGACGTACTTTGCTGTCAACGCGAGCTACTCGGCCGACCCCACCTACTCCAAGCCAGCTACGGACGGCACCCAGTTAATGTTTGTGGCTCGAGTCCTGACTGGGCTTTACGCCTTGGGTGAAAGGGAGATGAAGGTCCCTCCGCCTCGGGACCCCCAGCATCCCCATGACCGCTTCGACAGCGTGGTGGACAACGTACAGAAACCCAGCATGTTTGTTGTGTTCCACGATAACCAGGCGTACCCCGACTACCTGATCACATTCAAGTGACTGTGATCAGGTCATCAGCTCTTTATCTACTCCAGGTGGTAGCCTGGAGCTGATCATGTGTTTGTTTGTGAGTCTGTGTATCTGTCTCACATATTACTGGGACAATAAGTCTAATACTTTTTGTGCACAGTTATGACTGTATGATGATCCTCTGATGGTTGCAGGAATTATACCAATGACATTTATTATATTGGGCAGGCATTTGATCTCAAAATCCTGCTCCAGTAAAAAGACAAAATGGGGTCTGAATGGTTTTACAGAAACAAATACATAAAAAATTTTAAAGTAATGAATTGACCTTTTAAGTTTTAGTTGTTGACGTCTCGACTTTAAAAGTTTACTTAGTAATTAACGTTATAGTGCAATGATAATTGTTGTCATCATAGGCGATTAGGCAAGTTCAGTTGATTGTAGTACTTTGAATTGTATGTAAGATAAGCTTTAAATACAGACTTGCATCTTGTCATTATCTGCTCTGACTCAAAGCCATTTACACAACCACCACCACTGCCACACTCACAAACACACACATGCACATTTTGCATTTACCACTCCTTTATTTGGTTGATATTTGAATTCTGTCTTGTAAGAGGAAAAGAAAAATAGGAAGAAACAGGTTTAAACTTTTACGATATCATGAAGAGGTGTGTTAAAATTTTACTCGAATAGCAATACTTATAATTGGTAGAAATTGTTTGCCAATCAAAGGGACTAAATGTAGCAAATAAATCAACTTCAGGTGCAAGTGCTCAGTTACTTTTTTACTCTTGAATGGAAATCATTTTGACATGTGAATTTTGCAGAAATAAAATCCAAATGACCTGGGAGGCTGTTTTTGGCATGGTTTTTGCAAAAATTATTTGGATGTCTCTTTTTTTAAGCTTGTATCCACTAAGTAAAATGTTCAAAACAGATCTTATATAGACTCATTCTTACGACTAAAAATAAATCTAGGAATAAACTACTAGAAACATTCCAAAACTTTGCAGAAGTGAAAGCGTAGATTTTCATATTGTTCCTCAGAAACATGGCATTTTTTTTTTTTAAATCCACTCAGGCAGAGTAACTAGAGCAGATTAAATAGCTACTCTCTACCATCATTGTTGAGGCTAAACTGTAGCTATCAGAAAAAGAAAAAAGAAAAGAAAAAGCAGTAAAACTAAAAGTCACATGGCTAAAGGCACTACAATTGGCCTGGACCTTAACTGAGCTGAATTAGGTTGAGTTTTGGTGTTTTGGTGTCCGGTGACCCTCAGGGCTTGATGGTGATGGACTCCTGGCCGTACACCTGTCTGAGGGCAGCGCAGTCCAGGCTGGCTATCACCCTGGTGGGACCGGCCCTCCGCGGGGTAAAATACTCCGACCAGGTCAAAGACGAGCCTGCCGTGATCAGACTGAGGAAGAAACCGGCAGGGTTGAGGTCAGATGCCATCAGTGCTGTGCCCATTCTTAGCATCAGCATCAAATAAAAGACAATAAAAGATGCTCAAACATGTCAAGAGGATATAGAATGATGAAATGAGTGAGATGAAATGAGCATTGTTTGATTATGTTACACTTAAAATAATGCCTTCTGTGAATTACACCTATTCTGTAAAAGGAGACATGTTGTTTAATTATTGAATTGTGTTCTGTGGGTTGAGGGGTGTTTTTTTTTTTTTTTAAATATACATATACATACATATATATATATATATATATATATATATATATATATATATATATATATATATACATACATATATATATATATATATATATATATATAGGGGAGAGTGGGGTAATTTGTGCCAAGGGGCAAGTAGTGCAACCCTTGTTATCTAGAAAACTATAGAAGAAGTTGGTCATGTGACCACATATTTTTGAAGAGGCATCCATTTCACTCATCTTATAAAGAAGGGAGACACATGGCTTGAGAGGTAAGCACATTTAAGTTCAAAAAACATTTTTTTGCCCTCCAAAGTAAAATTTCTATGATCAAGGTTTTTTGATTGCTGTGTTTGAACAATTATAGAAAATTTTGAAAACAGTTCACACAGGTTTTAGTACTTTAGTAAGCTACACCATGAGTCTATACAGTTAGCATGATATTAGCTCAAAACACCTGGAGGATGCATTTGTTTCAAAATGGTGGGCTTGGGGTAATTTGTGCCAAAGGGCCTTGGGGTAAGTTGTGCCAGTGGCACAACTTGTGATTATATACTATATATTACTTTATTGTATTTTATTGTTATTGTACATTGTCTTCTTACCTTTGATCACTAAAACTATTCAGAATCAGATGAAGATGATTTGCAGGTGCTCATTTTGGAATTTTTATTTTGTTCTGGGTATGTGTTCATGTGGCGCTAGGCCTCGTTATAGAAAAGTGGCCTGTGAGCTTGTTAAAATAATAAATAAATGTTAAATAAATAATTTTGTATTGAATTTGCTTTACTTTTATATAGCATTATCATTTGTGAGATTAAAATGACCTGTTTTACTTCAATTATCAATGGCACAATTTACCCCAGTGTATTCTCTCTAATGGCACAATTTACCCCACATCGGGGGCAAGTTGTGCCACAAAACCACTTTTTTTTCGAAAGCTATATTTCTCAAACAGTTTATATAAGATCCAAAGTGATTGTTCCCAGGGATGCACAACATCCTAAACTATATGTGCATATTTTAGTTGGAGGCATTACTGTAATCCCCTTGCTTTAAAGGCACTTTAAGTAAAAATTGGCACTATTTACCCCACTCTCCCCTATATATATATTTTATACTTATACAGTACTGAAAAATACTCAAAATGCATGGTGGTCAACATTAAAACAAAGCTGCTGTTCTTATGTGCTTTTTTTTTTTTTTTTTTTTTTTTAACCCAACAGCAGCAATAAACACTCACATTTTGAACCAAGTGAATTATAACTGAACTGAAGCCAGCTCTGGAAGACAGAGGCCGTAATTTCAAATTCTAAGTCCTTCCATATTTGGAGCAAATATTATGCTCTCCCTCTCTTTCAATGCACACACTAGTATTTTTTTTTTTTTCGTTGCTCTGCTCACCTGTAGTATTTGTTCTTGGGTGGCAGGATCCCAGGTCCCTCCATGCGAACATACACATCTTCCAGGTTGAAGCTGAAGGGGTTGGTAAACTCCACCGTCACCGTCATCTCTTCACTCAATTTGGCCATCCCGGACACCTGCAGTCCACGCAGAGTCAAAAATAAAGTAAGAAAAAGCAGAAAAAACAACTCAAATCAACACAGAAACATTCTACAGGCGATAGTGCAATATGCTGTAAGATAATCAGCTAATTTTACAATAAGTACGAATCACTTATGTATCTCGGTGTTTTTTTTGTTTTGTTTTGTTTTGTTTTGTTTTTTTTTTGTCATTGTTGTTTGTTTGTTTTGCTGGCATCTGCACAGCAACTGCAACATGAACATAATCAAACACTTCCAGTTACAACACCTAAGGGAAGGGAACAAATATGCCTCATAGGAACTCTAATGTGCATCTGTGCAAATGAACTGAAAACTCAAATGACGATGCTTGGCACAAGTGTATTGATAATCGTGATATATTGATATTAGGGTATCTACAATGTCTAAAGTTGCCCTGAAAGCCCACATATAGAGTGCATAAATGTTATATCTTCAATTTAGATAGTTTTGGCTTGTGATGGATCAAACAAGGAGGTTTCCATCTTTTCAACACGCTGAGTTGTGAATGTTTTCTGTATGGAGAGTTACAGAGATGTGATTAGCTAAACCAGACTGTGCGACCATAATTTTATAACCGTCCGACCTTGACAGAGAGTTTGGGGTTGTGCATGGTGACGACTTTCATGGCGGTGACGATCTGGCCGGTCTCCTTGACCTTCCCTGTGACTATGAAGTGCAGGTTGGCCTGTTCCACCAGCTGCTTCATGTAGCTCTCAGAGCGGACCTGCATCACCTCCTTCATGGCTGCAGCACAAACATGAACACATTTTTGGGGTTCGTTCCACTCCCAGCCCCAGTTTTAGCTTTGCTGCAGGTCACAGTAATGAAAACTGGGGTCCTCTGGACACTTGTGAACATTTCTGAACATCAAGTTAATTATTGTTTATTATTGGTGTGGATCTTTGGTTTGAAAGAGAGTCAGTTTGGTTCATGACTCACTAGCTGGCGATACCCTTTAAGACCAATTTTTCTTTTTTGGAGGAATTCAATTTGATTTGAATGTGAATTTTACATATAATAAATAAACACATGCAGTAATCCTTTTTTCCTTGACATGTGGAAGAAAAATCAAATAACAGATATGCTTATGAATTATTTATTCTATTAAAGCCCATAGTATTCTGTAAGATTGCGATGATGTTGGATCTTTTTCTGTAAGATTCACAAAGGATTTGGTTTGAACAAGTCAGCAGTTCATTCTGTTTATCTCTATCAGCAGGCTGATTTGGTTGAATTATTTATATGTGTGACACGTCGTTGCAAAAAATAAATCGTTACACCCTTACTTTTTAAGGTTTTTCACAACAATCTAGTTAAATTATATTGTTTTGCTGACTTTTCCAAATAGTGTTGATATTATTCTTGATATTGTAGTTGATAATGCTCTTTGTTGTATGGAGGACTAAAAGGGACAGAATGAAATATATAAATACATCTATAGATAAATACTTAAAAGTGTCATTAATTAATTAAAATGGGAATTAAATAAATGTCATTAATTCATTGAAATATCAGCTCATTTAATGTAAAAAAAAAAAAAAAAAAAAAAAAAAAATATATATATATATATATATATATATATATAATTATTTCACTATTTAATTAATTATTTCATGGACCTGTGTTGCATGCTTCATGAATTTATTTTATCTGTCAAAGTCACCCATCAAAGTCAGTGGGCGGGACTAACGTGAATCTAGCCTAATTGATTGCTTAGGTGGAAGTCTGCCGGAAGTCTGCCGGAGCCGGGGGACTTTAACTGAGAGCCTCTTCAGTTAAAGCTGCTGCTTCTGGGCAACTTCTCGACATTTTGTGGCTGCACCTATCTAGCACGCATCGCGCACCCGCAATAACATTTGCCCCTGCAAGTCCCCCACTTGCTTGAGCCGAGTAAAGGTTGCGCCACCTAGTGTGTCAGAATATCAAATCAAATCAAATTAAGTTTTACTGTCATTAAGCTACACATACAGCAGTAGTGCACACAAAATGAGATAGCGTTTCTCACTTGGGATCCCCGAGTGATGGATAAAGTCAGCAGTTTAAAAGTCTAGCAGCTTTCTGGAGGAAGCTGTTGCGCATTCTGGTGGTTTTGCTTTTCATGCTGCTGAACCGTCTGTCTGATGGCAGCAGTTCAAAGTATTTGTGGAGCGGGGGAGAGGGGTCTCTGACAATGTTCAGTGCTCTACTCCTGCAGGAGTGGGATGTTTCCATGGAGCCATGTCTCCGGAAAAGCAAGCACACAGCAGTCTCTCTCCTGCGGGTGTCTCTTAGCAAGCGTAGCTCGTCCAGCTTGTTGTCGAGGGAGTGAACATTAGAGAGCAAGAGCGACGGCACTGCTGGTCTGGAGGGGTTAGCCTTTAGCTTTTAGCCTAGCATGGATCCGGGGGTCTATTTCACGAAGGGTGAATTAAATAAGCCAGGATATAAGCCAAATCTAGGCTTGCTAAAGCCTGCCCCGCACAGCCTGGCTTATTCCGTTCCACTAAAGCCAAGTCAGGCTGAGAAGGAGCGACTTTAGCGAGTCTGGATTGTGAAAACCAGGCTGGTGCGCAATCACGTCTCCCTTCAAAAGACCATGTCGGTCGATCGTAGATTCCTTGTACGTGACCTATCATGGAAGCGGAGCAGAGGGCTGCGTCATTCAGTCTGGACGAGACTCAGCGCCTAATACAGGGTGACCCAAAAAAACGGGACCTTTTTAACAATCCTATAAAACCAAGAGTGATGGAAGAAAAATATTTTATTCATAGTAATTGAAACCTGAAATCATGCCATTTAAGAAACAATGATGGAATTTTCATTTTTTAAAAACTGTGCTGCCACTTGCTCATGTCTGCCAATACGCACCTCAAAAATTCCCATTTTTTTGGGTCACCCTATACAAACACATGAGGAAGTAAAGGAGGTTATTAACCATAGAGGCAATGAAATCTACAGTACAGGCCAAAAGTTTGGACACACCTTCTCATTCAATGCGTTTTCTTTATTTTCATGACTATTTACATTGTAGATTCTCACTGAAGGCATCAAAACTATGAATGAACACATGTGGAGTTATGTACTTAACAAAAAAAGGTGAAATAACTGAAAATATGTTTTATATTCTAGTTTCTTCAAAATAGCCACCCTTTGCTCTGATTACTGCTTTGCACACTCTTGGCTTATTCTCTTATTATATTAGTTATTCCTTTATTTGTTTATGTATTTATTCATTTATTTTATTTTTCATTTTTTTTTCGTTGTAGCCTACCTATTTTGCTGTTTATTTTATTCAATCTGCTCTTGCCTTTTACTGAAGTAGCCTACTTTGGGATTCTGCACTAACATTGATTTTATATTTCCTTGCCTTTTTTCCCTATATCTTTGATTTATGTACCGTGGAAAAATGCCACAGCTGTTTATACCTTCTTAATGAATAATAATAATAAAAAAAAACTACAACATAATCTTTATGCATAAACTTTTATTAAAAAAAAAAAGAAGATTTAAATCACATTTAACTACTGTTTAAAACTCAGAAATCACAAATCAGAAATTACTTGAAGTTACCCTGAAGTTTTTTGTTTCTTTCGTTCCTTTCTCCACATTATTTGTTGTTCACTGTAAATAATTGTAATTTCTTTTTTTGTTATTTTTATACTTAAGTGTATTTACAGCAACGTCGCTACTGAAAAAATGTGTGTTGCCTTTATAATTCATGCACTTGACTTGACTCTGATCTAATAAAAGCGAAAAACAAACAAACAAACAAAAAAAACCGTAAAGGCAACTAAAGCAAGGGAGAAAGCGTGGCAACATGTTGCCGACAAACTTAATGCATAAGTCATCCAAAAATATATATATGATTTATATTATTATTATTTAGTCCATAAATATATAGGCTAAGCAGTTGTCAACCTACTAATCTCCAATGCTATAGGCCTATTATATGCGCTCTATCTATCACTCTATCTATCTGCAGTGCCATGCAATGTCCCGATTGCATGGTGATACCAATTAAATGTGTTCTTCCAAAATTATGAGAGACTGAGAGTGACAATAATTATATCACATGAGCCATTGTGAAACAATTATGATTCGTGGTCACACACTATTAGAATAATATAATTAAACTGATTATATCTTAATGCATTTATTTTCATTTTATTTGAATGTAGCATCATTTGAAATAAGTCCATATACTAATAGGTGTTGAATTAACAAAGTCATTGGTTTACGATTGGAGTCACTGACTAATAGTAATTTGACAAAGTTGAACAACAGGGCACTGGATTAATTTAAGCTTGACTTCTAGCCTGGTCCGGAGCAGGCTAAGGCTTAGGCTAAATTTCCATGGTAACTAAAGTGGGATTACGTTCACGAAACCGAGTTCAGGCTAATTATAGCCAGGTTTACTGGCCAGGTTAATCTCGCAAGACACAGGTAAAATCCCGTGCTGGCGTAGTATGTCCACATCAAAGCAGAGGGCCTCAGTTCTTGCAGCATGCTTTACCCTGATGTTTAGTAAAGCATCAGGGTAAATATCCATATTTCATGGACCGCAACACCGGTCCATGAAATAATTAATTAAATTGTGTGTGTGTGTGTGTGTGTGTGTGTGTGTGTGTGTGTGTTTACATTAAATGAGCTGGTATTTTAATGAATTAATGACACTTTTAAGTATTTATTTAAAGATGTATTTATATATTTCATTCTGTCTCTTTTGGTCCTTCATAGGTTAGGGGCTTCTAGTAGGCACTGTTTCTACAGTGTGTATCATTAACCAGTTACTCAAAAAAAATAATAAAAAAAAATAAAAATAAATAAATAAATAGATAAATAAATAATAATAATAATAATTTGGCGAGCTGTCCACACTCTTCCGGCCAAAAAAAAAAAAAAAAGATTCATGGTTTGTAATTCAGAAGACGCAGGGCAAAACAATGTGGCAGGTGCCAGGTACAGGGTGTCTTCGAGCCTGTCAGCTGCCGCTTTCCGTCACAAGCACATCTGCATGGCTCTCTGTCTAGGGACACATCTAGAGGCTCGGTGTGATAAAGCACCGCCCCTCCAGAGTTTTGCACTGAAGCAATAAAACAACCTGTGTCACAGAACTGAATTATTATTTGTCCTTGAGCGGTGTGAAGGTAATATAACACTTGAAACAGATGATCTTAATGATGATGACAGTGTAATAGGGATTTAGGCAAGTTTATTTGTACTGCACCGTTCAAACAAACGGCAGTTTAAAGTGCTTTACTGTTTCATTATTAACCCAGAGCAGTTTTTTAATATGTAAAGAATGATGAGTTCCATTTTAATTAAATATAATTATTGTTCTGTCTCCCTCATCACGCTCTCTGTGAACCTATGAAGAGATCAACAGTCAACTAAACCATTAACCATGCTGCTTTCTCCAAGGAAGAGCAAAGTGTTGTAGCTGGAAGGATTTCATATGGCAAAGTGTGAAAAGAGGATACAGAAAAGGCTGGCAGTGAATTATCTTGGCATCATGAGCACAGTGTGCCCGACCACAGCTGAAAACATCCTGTCTGACTCATCCTCCAGATGTTACAGGAAGTAAAAAGCAACACCCTGTACTACTCAAATACACCTTTAGAGGGAGCATAACTGCAATATTATATACAGTATATTTACTGCAGTTACAACATAATTATTTTTTATTAATTAATCCACCAGTATTGATTATTACTGGCATCTCAGATATGTTATGAATCACTTTTGAGTGTTTTTGTTATTTGGGTGTTGACATGGGTGCAGGAAAAACACAGAGGAGGGAGTGGAAAATATTTGGTGTTGAAAGTGAAAGAGAAACTAAATTGCTGCAGACCAGATTTGCCTCGGAGCTCGAGGGTTGAATACAGATTCAAAAGGTGCAACGCCAGAAACTTATTGTTTTTCTTCTAATTTACAGTTGGTAGTACAATGGATAATTCCCAGCATCCTTTGTTTTTTGAGGCAAAAGACCTCACAGACCAAGAGAAACAGAAGCTGAGAAGACACTTTCAGAAAAAAAGAGATTCAGGTGGGGGTGAATGTGGGATGATAGAAAAAGCTGGAGACAACACCTATAAAATCTGCTTCATGCAAAAAGAAGGTAAGGAATCACACTTTAACACATTATGTCTCAGTTGTCTCAAACATATATCTGGAATATGCTTGTGGTTGTTTGCTTTTTGGTAATTTCAGTTTAGGCATGTTTTAACATATGCTCACTTAGCCTAGTTGCACTACAGAGTTTGACTGATTTTTTTCTGTTACAGACCAGGAAAGGGTTTTGAACAGGAAGTTTCACACCATCTTACTGCCACGAGGGGAGCTGTCTTTGACAGTAACTCGCACCAACGTGCCTCAAAATCCCCAGCTCACAGATCAACAATCCACCAGTCAACAACAGGTGTGGTTGACAGCAACAAAATCTTATAAATCTTGATATCAGGACCAAAAGTAGGTCATCAGAAAAGACTACCACTGTAATTTGTTAGGTGCCATAAACAGAAAAATATTTAGGGCATCCATGGTGACTGCTGGAATTATAGAGAATGTGAAGGTGACGTCACGTCGTGTTGCATTTTGGGTGTCGGCACCATTTTTGAAGGAACTCTTTTTTTATATATATATATTTTATGTTTTTTTTTTTTTTTTTTTTTTTTTTTAATTATTCCTTTACAAAGCACACAAGCTTTTCAAACATTCATACAAGGAATAGAGCAAACATCAGAAATAATAATTGGGGGGATAAGTTAAAGACAGACAAAAAGAAAAAAAACAAAAACACAGGTAAACTACTAGAGATCCTCACTGAGCTTCAGTTCATTCACTAAGTTAGAAAGTTTCAATGCATTCCTTCTCCTCATACATTTCAGAGATAAGAAATAATGACAAAGTTCTTTCTGGAAAGCATAGAATCTATGTATAGTCTTCAGGAATCTATTCTTATGCACAAAGAATTTCCCTAGGTTAATAATAACATTAATTGCTAGGTCTTGCGTTCTATCTTTTCTAATTAAACCATACATCACATTTTCTTTAGTAAATTCACAGAAACTGTCAAATTTAGGATACAGCCAGTAATGCACATCTTCCCACAGAGCTTTAACAAATTTACAGTCATAAAATGTGTTCAGTAGATTCACAACATTCATCACAAAATGTACATTTCCTTCTCTCCAAACCAAACCTATAACTAAGAAGTTCTCCAGAAGGGTAAATGTTATTGATTATCTTAAAGTGAACCTCCTTTGTCTTTGGCGCTATTGGAAAGGTAAAGAATTTGCTTCTCAACTGCTCAGCTTCCACTTTGGAGAAACACAGTAAAATAGAATTTCTATTTGACAGAAAAGGATACAATTTCTCAACAAAGAATTTCCTAAGTATGGAGACAAGTTTGAGCTGGTGAGATCATATCCATTTATCAAAA
Organism: Myripristis murdjan; assembly: GCF_902150065.1. NCBI lineage: Eukaryota > Metazoa > Chordata > Actinopteri > Holocentriformes > Holocentridae > Myripristis > Myripristis murdjan. The sequence goes on from NC_043997.1 coordinate 12,142,914, forward strand.
GATTGGGAAGACAAGGAGTTACCTTACTTTGATAAAGATTACAAGCAGACACAATAGTTGCTTGAGGAATTGCTTTGACAGCAATGTCAAATTGTCTGCGGTCATTCAAGTGAAATTTGTCACAAAAGTTTTTATAAGTTATAATAAACATTCCGTTATCTTCTAATAAATGCATTACAGACCATATACCTTTTTCTAGCCACTTTTGATTAACCCATAAGGACCCACGGTGACACAGGTGTCACACAGCCTTCAAATGTCCTGGAAAGCCCCTTATACATGTTTATGTTTGATTGTTAACTCATGAAGTCCCTGAGTGACATCTACTCAACATCCTGGTGCAGTCATGTGACACTCTGTGAGTCTGTGTATCCATGACAACATTTCCAACATGATGGCCAGCATAGTTGGCACATTTCACAGAGGCAGCTAATTTCAAAAAGCTTGCTTTTTGTCAATAAAGGTAAGCCACCACTCATTTCACGATGCAAATTGTTTTATAACATGCTCCTTGCTGTATTTAACCTGTTCTGACCTCATTTTTTGAAGAAACTCATATAAAACAACTTAAGAAAATATCGCTGTGACATATATGTAACATCGGGCCCTTAGCCTTAAAAAAGGCATGTAAAATGCTATGTGACACCCATGTCACAATAAGAAAAATGGCAATGAACTGCTCAATTAAATTAGCTGATTCAGTTATTTTGAATTAATATACTCTGTGTTGTTCAATTTAAAACATAATTTAAAAATGTCAACATTAAAATAATGTCAAATTCAATCAATTTTGTTTTTTTCTTTGTTTTTCTGAGTAACTAAATCCGATACAGTGTTCAGGATGCATTAGCTATCATCACAGGGGATGACAGTGAGTTTGAGGGATGTGACGATAGCTCAGATGAAGACCCTGAAGATCCTAATTACAGTCCCAGCAAAGAGGAAATAGAAAGTGATGAGTCATGTGGGTCTGGTGATTCAGATAGTAGTGAATCAGGTGATCTGGATGAAGTAGCTACCACAACCAAACATGAACCTCAGGCAAGAAGCTCCAGCTCCAGCTGTCCAAGAAATAAAAACACAATTTTCTTGGAGAAAGAAACCTTTTGAAACCCCTGAGTGCACATTTAAAGGACAAAGTGTCACACCCCCAGATGACCTTGATTCTCCTATGGAGAGAAGAGAGTTCGAGTTGGAGTCCCAGATGATGTGCGGTCTGATCTGGTTGCACACTGACCCGCTAAATGTGACAAGCGTGGCCGTTGCAAATTCTGCAAAATCAATGCAACCACCACCCTCTGTGGTGGTTGTTGATGTCTGTCTTTGTTTAACTGAAGAAAGAAATTGCTTCAAAGGCTACCATATGCCATAGGCAAACCATGGATGTAAGAGAGACATAACCGATGAAAGAACTGATACCAGGTTCATACGTGATGTTGAAAATGGAAAACATAGTGCTGATGTGTTAATGGAAAAGTTTTTTTTGCACTATGCACATGTTTAAATTTACAAAGTAAAGCCTTTTGCACAGCTATTTATGGCCTTAGTAGCTGGTTAAAACCTTCAATATGAGGCAATATTAGCATTTTTGTTGTTTGCCCTTTTTCGTTGTGAAACTTGTTTTAAAAAAATGTGTTAACAGTAACCAGCAAAGTTGTAATTTTGATATATGTTATGGAAATGCAGATAAAAGGTCAAATTTGTGTTACAAAGCAAAAGAAAATGTCATGCCGATTTCTTTTCAAATGACAATTTAAGTTGCCGAAAACGCCTGTGACATATATGTAACATTACAGATCTTTGACACTAGGTGGTGCTATTTCAAAACAAACTTCAAAAATGTGTTCCATGTATTCCACTTGGTCTGTGTTACACCCCATATAAGTTTACTTCAAGGATAAATGGGTCTGGGTTCTAATGGGTTAAACAAAGACTTATTTCTAGAGACTATATATCTGCAGTTCCACAGTGGGGTGACATGGGGACTAAAGTTATGGCTATAAATCATTTTCCAGTAAGGTAAAACCTGTTGATAGAACGCAGAGAGTTTGATGGGGAGTTTTCTGGGGTATTAATCACATCTCAGAAAGAGACTGATACCCCCTAGTTTTTCAAAAATTAGTTTAGGGATATGAAACCAAAAGTTGTTTTCATTTTTCAAAAAGGAACGCAGCCAATTAATCTTAATTGTGCCATTAATGCATTCAATGTCAATGGCTTTGAGACCACCTTCAGTATACTCTTTCACCATTACACTTTTTTTTTTTTTTTTTTAATGTAGTGTGACTTTCTTTTCCAAATAAAATTAAAGTTAGCCTGGTTTATAGCATTTATTGCCTTGTCAGGAATTGACACTGAATAAGCCAGGTAAATTTGCCTTAAATGAACCATGAGATGCTCTCCATTTTTGTAAGGAAGACTCGACCGATAATAGAGATGTCTCTTTGAGACCACATATTCAAAAGTAACTTACATTTATCTAGAGTATTCCAGATGTTAAGAGTAGTTAGAGCGCTACTGTCCTTAGTAATGTGTATACCTAAGTATTTCACAGTCGATTTGACAGGGATGTTATGAATTGTAGACAAAGGGTTGTTATGGATTGGCAATAATTCACATTTTTTAAGGTTTAGTTTTAAGCCAGAGGCCTTAGAAAAGAAATCAATTGTTTGTAGGATTTTGGGAAGCTGACTGCCATCTTTCATAAAAATGGTTGTGTCGCCCGCAAGTTGGCTTATCACCAGTTGCTTACCTAGAAGTGTTAGTTTCTCAAAGTCAGTCTTTTAACAAGAATGGAGAGCATCTCTGCTGCAATTATGAAGAGATAGACAAGAAATTAGACACCCTTGTTTGATTCCCTTATCGATCGAGAATCTTGGAGACATACCTTGGGGTAGAACAACTGTGCTAGTAGTGTTCTTATAAAGGAGTGTAACTACATCTATAAAAGATTCCCCAATCCCAAATAGTTCTAAAGAGTGAAACATAAACTTGTGTTCAATAGTGTCAAAAGCTTTGAAAAAATCTAAAAATAAAATAAAACCTTCATCTTCAATTAAAGACTTGTAATCTAGTAGGTCAAGCACAAGCCATATATTGTTATGAACTGAGCACTTTTTAATAAAGCCAGACTGTGTCTCTGAGATGATTTGCGTGATATCGGTTTTCAATCTATTGGCATAAATGTGAGTAAACATTTTATAATCATTATTAAGCAGGGTTATAGGTCTAAGGTTGTCAATTACTTTTGGGTCTTTATCAGGTTTAGGAATGAGAGTGATGATTCCTTGCTTCATCATAGTTGGCAGAATGTGGGTTTCAGAAATTTCTTTTATCACATGGAAAACAAGTTCTTTAATGTCTTGCCAGAAATGCCCATAAAAGTTCCTAGTTAGACCATCTGAGCCCGGTGATTTGTCTAAAGACAAGCACGGCATTGCATTTTCCACTTCCTCCATAGTGATGGCTACATCACATAGATTCTTGAAATTTTCATCCACTCTGGGGACCCAGTCCTTAATATACATAAAGAAACCTTCAGCATCTACATCTGAATAGGAGCAAGAGTACAGACTACTGTAAAATCTATATATTTCCTTAGAAATATTGGCAGGATCAGTGCATTCTAGACTATCAATTAATAAAGTCTTTACGGTATTCCGCTCTTGTCTCCTTTTTTCCAGTCTACAAAAATAGGTGGAACTCCTTTCTCCTTCCTCTATCCACTTCACCCTGGATCTAATATAAGCTCCTTTAGCCTTATTTATGTAGATTTCATCAAGAGATGATTGCAGTGGAATCACTTTTTGTTTATCACTCTCACTCAATACAGGCTTGTTACAAATAGAATTTATTTCTTTAATGATCGCTAATTCTTTCCTTCTACTAGCCCTGCTTAATAATTTACTGTTTGAGATGTAAATCTGGCGTGCTTTATATTTGATAAATTCCCATTTCTCCCTATAAGTTGTGAGGTTTGTATCTTCAGTTATATCCTTAATCACTGCTTTAATTTAACTTTTCAGAAGGTTCGAGTTAAACTTCCAATATCCTCCTTTTCTAACATCAACATTTATGGGCTTGAATGTTAGTTTAACCATAGAGTGATCCGTTAAAGGAGCCACAGAAATTGTACAGTTTGATTCTATACCCGGCCTATTGTCTGACACTAACCACAAATCGATTCTAGATTTGATCGAACCATCAGGTTTAAACCATGTGAAAGTCTGCATATTAGGATTTTCAGTGCGCCAGGCATCTTTTAAATTGAATGCATTACAGAAGTCAACTAGAACAGGATTATAATGGTGACTTTGGTATTTTGAAGGTGGTCTATCAAGCCATTCATCCATTACCATATTATAATTGTCTCCAAAGACAAGATCTTCAGTGGGATACTTCTGTAATAGAGCTTTAACATTCCTTACAATTTCAATCAACAAATCAATGCATCCCTTTTAGTGGTTATGATCTTCCTAGGGAAATTGTGTAGTAGCACAGCGACACCTGCTGACCTATTTGTGCCATGACTAAAGAATATTTTGTCACCCCACTAACCTGCCCAGAATTTCTCATCTGCAGAATTCGAGTGGGCTTCCTGAAAAAGAAAACATTGTGCCGCTTCATTCTTGCAGAATAGGAAAGTTGACTTTATTTTTATAGAATCTCTTAGACCCCTAGTGTTAAGTGAAACAAAAGTAAAAATAGAATTACATAAAGAAGACAAAAGGGAATTAAAATGTAGCACAACGTGAGGATGGATGCTTTCCTCTTTGGACAGAGGGGGGTTTAGGGGGACTAACCACTGCTATGAAAGCCCCTATCTAGAAAATCTTAATATAGTAATAGGAATAAAAAATTAAGTATTGTTTCAAAAGATCAAATACATTACACTGTAAGTCATAAAGTGTATCAATTGTGAACATATAGTAAAGATTCTTGAATTGAACCACCTCTTCAGGCTAAGAAAAACATCAGAGCCAAAGTAGGCCGACTCCTCTTAGGAAGTGAACATATCTTAGTTGTAAACATTCATAACAGAACCATCTCCTCCACCTCTTGAGAAGTGTACAAATAACTGACAAACTTCGTACTTAGGTAAAGCTGATTTCTATGGAGGTGAACATGTTTGGTTGAGACCATGTGTAACTTGAACCACTTATTTGATCTTTAAGTGGAGGTGCAATAAAGAAAAGCATATGCTTTAAAACTAACACTAAAGAGAACACTAAAGCAGCCCTAATGGAGGTAAGTAATGGAAGCCTTAGTGCAAAATGAGATTTAAATCTCCTCCCATGCATTAAAGTTAGATCAATTAGATCAATAGAGAGCACAATGAACAGTGCAAAAATATAAAAACATAAAACCCTGAGTGCTTTCGATGAAGGTGCAGTGTTACTGCGCAGAATTAAATATTCGTTGGGAGATGGTTATAAGACCGCGCATGAGATTATGCCGAGGTCTTACCTGTTTGAACAATGTTCTTATATTTCATCTTAAACTGCTGCCAAGTGCGCTTGTCCCCCTTGGGATTGCACCTAAATGAAATAAATTAATAGGCTACCATTCAAGCAGTTTTCCCCTGTAATATTAGGGAATTTAAGCATGGGGCGCTACGGCAGTCCGCTACGGTAACCGGAAAGGGATCGGCGCTCGACATATCAACCTGCCTGCCGTAGCAGTCCATTCTACTACGGCACAAAGCAGCACACTTCGACGTAGCCACACAACGCCGCAAACAGGTGAGTGATTTTTTGCACTTTGGGCGCGTTGCTTGCATGAACTCTGCTAATCACACTGAAATATGTGTTTATACGTCCACATGCCGTTGCATGTTTGTGTCGATATTGCTCATATGTGCATTTGTTTGACTTTGTAGCCAGGTCATGTTTGCAAATGAGAACTGGTTCTCTTTATGACGGAGGAGCAGACAATAATCTGAAATAAATACGAGGAATATAAATCCATCATCCAGGCAAAAAGCAACACAGTTGAAGCTGCAAGGAATGCTGGCAAAAAAATAAAAAAATAAAAAATTCGCTGACTGTGTCAATGCATAAATTAGTGGGATTATAATCTGACTTCCCCACCATGACAGCACGAGTACATCTGACTATAGTAACATTTGCGTGTTCAATAAATGAATGTGTCTCCCACTCAGCTGCAACGTAGCCCGATAAAAAAGTAAGCCACCTTTATGGTACAGAAAAACCAGGGTTAAGCCTGAAGTTAGCTTGCTAAGCCGAAATCCAGTTTTATGGTACGGGGGTCTATTTCACGAATGGTGGATTAAATAAACCAGGATATAAGCCAAATCTAGGTTTGCTAAAGCCTGCCCCGCACAGCCTGCCTTATTCCGTTCCACTAAAGCCAAGTCAGGCTGAGAAGGAGCGACTTTAGCGAGTCCGGATTGTGAAAGCCAGGCTGGTGCGCGATCACGCCTCCCTTCAAAAGACCATGTCGGTCGCTCGTAGATTCCTTGAACGTGACCAATCATGGAAGCGAAGCAGAGGGCTGCGTCATTCAGTGTGGACGAGACTCAGCGCCTAATACAAGCATATGAGGAAGTAAAGGAGGTTATGAACCGTAAAGGCAATACACACGTTATAATAAAAGCAAGGGAGAAAGCGTGGCAAAGTGCTGCCGACAAACTTAATGCGTAAGTCGTCCAAAAAAAAAAATAAATTATTTATATTATTATTTAGTCCATAAATATTATAAGACATGGTTTTGTATGTCTTACCTATGGTCTTATATGTTAATTAAATTATCGGAGGGCTGTGGATGTAGCAAGAGCATGGGGACAACTTCTCTGGAGTAACTCGATCCACTTTAATGTCCGAAGAAGCAGAAGGAAAACTGGACAACTGAACACTGACAACAAAAGTGACATCTCACCGTCTACATATCATTCCACTAATCTTAATCATAACTCACATTACCTGCACGTAAAGTGTAGGGTGGCCATACGTCTGGATTTAGGCCGGACAGTGCGGAACTTAAATGCCTTGTCCGGCGTCCGGCGCAGTCTCAAGCCGGACGCTTATATGTCCTCCTTTTTGGAGTTGCACTTGAACGCAACGCTGCATATCGCCCAACAGATTTTTCTTTTTCGTCATAGACTTTTAAATTACAATCCAAAAAGTGCATTCATTGGATGCGCGTTAGTTTTTCTCCTCCTGCGCTGCTGTGTGCTCATGCCAGTGTGTGTGTGTGTGTGTGTGTGACTGAGGAGCACACACCCACCGGCGCTATCTGAAGCGTAGCGGCGAGAACAAAGTTAAAACAGCAGCGCACTGACATAGATTGTGTAACAAAGTGAAGAGTTGCCACTCCGCTCTATTTTCACTGGCTAATAGCAGCACACTGGCTTAGCTTGTCTATTCAGAGAAGAGGTATCACTTCGGCTTATTTTTCAATCTATGTTATCACACGCATACTACTGCTCATTCATTGGTAGCTGAATTGTTAGGTCTGTTTGATAAGCAATTTACAATAAAATAATTTTTAAATAATAATAATAATAATAATTTAACATATTGTTAAATAAAAAAAGCCAACATGATGCAGGTCAAAGACTAAAAAAAAGACTATTGACTAAAACTAGACTAAAATACTTTGGATTTTCTTCGACTAAAACTAGACTAAAATACTTTGGATTTTCTTCGACTAAAACTAGACTAAAATGCCAAGACTTTTTGTCAACTAAAATGTGACTAAAAAAAAAGAATACAAGTTGACTAAATATGACTAAAACTAGTCATTTGACACAAGACTAAGACTAAAACTAAATCGAATTTAACACTGGTAAACACACCACTTGGTAAATGCATTTATTTTCATTTTATTTGAATGTAGCATCATTTGAAATTAGTCCATATACTAACAGGTGTTGAATTAACAAAGTCATTGGTTTACGATTGGAGTCATTGACTAATAGTAATTTGACAAAGTTTGACAGGGCACTGGATTAATTTAAACTTGACTTCTAGCCTGGTCCGGAGCAGGCTAAGGCTTAGGCTAAGTTTCCATGGTAACTAAAATGGGATTACTTTCATGAAACCGAGTTCAGGCTAATTATAGCCAGGTTTACTGGCCAGGTTAATCTTGCAAAATAATCCACCTTTCATGAAACCCATTAATCCCTAATCCTGGCTAGATTAAGCCAGGATAGCTGCTAAATCCAGGTTTAAAGCCTAATCTAGGTTTCGTGAAATAGGCCCCAGGCCTCTGGTAAACTGTTTGTATGCGGCTTGGGTAGATTTTTCCATGTCTGTGATTGGTCACATGCAGCAAACACCGCCCTTTTTAGGTGAGCGCGCACAGATCTAGATTGGAAAAGCCTGGGTTGAATTAGCGAGTTGATAACCGGCTTTATGGTAGGCTACCAAAAATCCGGAGTGCGGATGTCTGGTTAAGTGAAACCAGATAACTAAGAAAGCCCGGCTATGTTAATCCAGCTTTATGGTACTGGTTAAATAAAGGTAAAATAAATAAATATTTATATGTCACTCCATCTGTTTGCAGAAACCTAATTCCAATGGAGTGGACCGAACCTCACGACGTCCTCTTGTGCAGGGAGGTGAGGTTCAGGGAGCCCTACATCCACAGAAAAGGGATAACTGATAGGGGGAAAGTGTGGTCGGAGATTACTGACTCCTGTAACAGCTCGACTGAGCTCAAGTTCAAGGTCACTCAGCGGGGTGTGAGGGAGAAGTTCATTCTGATCCAAAACAAATTCAGTAAGAAAATGGCAGAAGAAGAGAAGAGCAGCGGGACATCTCCAGAGCTGACTGAGGTCGAGGTGCTGCTGGAGGATATCATGGAGAAGGAGAGGGCTGTGGAGGAGGGTCGGGCTGACCAGAAGAAGACCCCGGTCAATAGAGCAACAGGTAGGCCTACTCGACCTAGATCTCACCCATATGCTGTATCACTGCTAGACTGATTTGCAAATTGTGAATGTGAACATGGCATAAAGACATACATAGACAGGCACACACACACAATATTGTGTACAATATCTAATTCATGTTTCAATGTTTCTTTACATGTATAATAATAATAATAGCTTCAATTTAGATATCCATTCCACAGCCGAGGAAGTGGTGGGGGAGACGAGGAAAAGGACAGCTGAAGATGATGAGAGTGGGGGGAAGAGAAGAAGAAGAAATGGAAATTAAACTATTGAATATTTGAGAAAGAAAAGTGAGGGGGAGAAGGCAATTAGGGAAAGGGAACTGGAGAGGAGATGGAGATAAAGAGGTCAGAGATAGAGCTAAGAAAAGCAGAGCAGGGCCAGGTGGCTGACATGATGAGGGCCATGCAGCAGAATCAACAACAGCAACAGAACATGCTGACCATGTTGATGCAGAAACAGCAGCAGCAAGTGCAAGCTATGCTTGCCCTCATGAGTCAGATTGTCAATAAATGAGCCAAGTTATGTTTTGTCCTGTCTGATTTTTTTTCATGACTTAAATATTTTTCTGTACATAGGCTATGCACTTTTTTTTTTTTTTTTTTTTTTTTTACTATTAACAGTATTTGTTACCATCTTATTTGTTTACTTCAATGTTTAATTTATTAATAAACAGTCATTGATGCAATATGACCTGTTGAGTCATGATTCCTACAAGCTACACAAATGGTTTACAAATATTAATGGAATAACATTGTGTAGTTTATAACCTTTCAAGCATGTTTTTGTTTAATCAACAATTCATTTTTATTTTTCCATGTCCCAATAGCCTATATGGCATTTAATTGAATTTCACATAGGCCTGTTTCTATCATAATAGGCTACACAAATACTTCACAAATATTAAGGCTGCACAAATTAATGGTATTATATAAAGTAGATTTGCAACAAGTTTTGAAGCATTTTGTTGTTGAATCAACTTTTTTTTTTTTTTTTTTTTTTTTTCAACTTAGTCGGCAGGCCTATCCAAAGTAGGCTATGCCAAGTTCAAATGAAACACACTCACAGGCCAACAATGGCTCAATTTTAAACCAATTCTGTCTGTGTTTATGTTTGACACGTGCTGCATAGACGCGTCACCATGGGAACCAGGAGTTCAGTGAAAGGGGTGGGTACCCGTTGCAGATGGCTATTTGCTTAACGATTTTGACTGTTACGGCGATTGTGTCATAGCAGCCGCACTTCCGGCTAGCGGAGCCGTCCTGAAAACCGTCCTGCTTAAATTCCCTATTATTGTGATTGCAACGGACTACATTTAAACTTACGCATTGACCCGAGCAGCAATGTTTCCCACGCTGTCTCCCTCTCTGCCGCTGCAGCGGTGTTGCACTTAAAAAAAAAAAAAAAAAAAAAAAAAAAAAAACAGTTCAAAGTCGCTGGGGTGAAAAACGCAGCCCGACGCTCCCCTGTTGCCACAGAAAACTCAGAGTTTCTTATCTCAGAGTAGATCAGCTCAGAGTTTGGGGTAAGACTTGGAGTTTGTTGAACCTGCTTCGTGAAACGGACCCCTGCTGTGAACTATCTCGTTTTTGGACTGAGTGCATATACGTTAAAAGAATTCAAAACCTATAAATCTTTAGAAGCCCATGAGCAGTTCAGCAGTGGATGGATGCAAGGTTTGCTAATTCACAAGCCGGAGAACTGCGAGAACACGCTTTTCAAAGTGGAAGCGACTGTTCGGTGCAGAGAAGTGAAGACAGTCAGACAAACCTGCATACTGGATCCTGCCTAGTAATGTCAATAAAGTGCTGCAGTGGGTCATCAAATAAATTACACTGCTGCTGCTTCGTCACGAAAATCCCCGAACAGACTCCTGGACGGCGGGACTGTCGTCAAAACGTATGGATCAAAACCGTTAATATCTTGCAGTTTCTCTGTGTACCTTTGCTTCGCGTTTAATTTGAGTTTGTCAAAGGAGGGTCCTTCTTCAATTTCCTTTTCCTTTTCCTTCTCCATCTCTTTTTCTTCTTGTTCTTCTCTCCTAGCTCTTATTCTTTCTCATGTTTTTGTTCGTTTTCCCAATCCTTTTGTTTACATTGGCGTTCCTTCAAAAATGGCGCCGACGCCCCACAATGCAAAGCTGCGTGACGTAACTTCACATTCTAAACCAAAACAGTTGTACATGTTTTAACCCTATTCTTTTAAATGTCATGTAGGTGTATGAAATACTGCTGTTATGTAACAATCAAAAATAATTTTAACATTTCTTTTCATAGCACTATTTTATTCGGAACTTACAATAACTCAATACAGTTCATGTAAAATCTAATATAACCTTCCATCTAATTTGACCTAAACTGCTTTCCTCCTTTAGACGTTTACAAAAGTCAACACTAAAGAGCTTGAGAAGGTCTACCCCCTGGAAACTTACCTTTTATATTATTTGAGAGACAGTCCTAAGGTGTTCAAAGTCTTACAGAAGCAACTTTCTGCTATTGGCTGCACAATCCAGCTGAATCCAGAGGAGGAAGAGGCTGTGGTTAGTGGGAGTGCTGAAAAGGGGCCAAGTGGGGCTTCTGATGCTGCAGCAACATGGGAGTTACAGGTGGATTGCACTGTTGTTGGTTTCATTGAGAACTACCTCTGCTATCATGTGTTTGAGCCAGAAAAAGCAAAAATCCTACTGCAAGATTTTTCCTCAATGACGGAGGATATCAGGGTATACAAAGATGAAGGCTATGTGGTCGTCGTGGGAGAGGTTCAGGTCGTGAGGGAGAAGATGGACATCCTGGAGAAGAACCTGCCAATCAAGAAGGAGTGCTTGGCTCCACAGAAGCAGTTCAACTTGATAGAGGAAGAGTTCAGTCATGAGATTACTGCATGTTGCCCAAACATTAAAATCCTCTGGGGTAAGCCAAACACAATCATCTTAGAAGGCCCTGGAAAAGAGGTGTAATTATTTTCTACAAAGCTTGATGAGCTCGATGAGATCAAAAGAGTAAAGGAAAAGAGAGTTCCACTCCCTACAGTCCTGCTGAACTCCATAACATCCAGTGGTGCTATCTCAAAATACAAAGCCCGCTTCAAGCAGAGCCTTCGCAGCCCAGTGGCACTAGAGACGGGTTCAGTAATATTATATATATTATCAATATTATGTACACTATGTTTACTGTAGTTACAACACAATTATTTTTATTAATTAATCCACCAGTATTGATTATTACTGGCATCTCAGATATGTTATGAATCACTTTTGAGTGTTTTAGTTATTTGGATGTTGACATGGGTGCAGCAAAAACACAGAGGAGGGAGTGGAAAATATTTGGTGTTGAAAGTGAAAGAGTAACTAAATTGCTGCACACCAGATTGACCTCTGAGCTCGAGGGTTGAATACAGATTCAAAGGGTGCAACGCCAGAAACTTATTGTTTTTCTTCTAATTTACAGGTGGTAGTACAATTGATAACTACCAGCATCCTTTGTTTTTTGAGGCAAAAGACCTCACAGACCAAGAGAAAGAGAAGCTGAGAAGACACTTTCAGAAAAAAAGAGATTCAGGTGGGGGTGAATGTGGGATGATAGAAAAAGTTGGAGACAACACCTATAAAATCGGCTTCATGCACAAAGAAGGTAAGGAATCACACTTCAGCACACTATTTCTCAGTTGTCTCAAAGATATATCTGGAATATGCTTGTGGTTGTGTGCTGTTTGGTAGTTTCAGTTTAGGCATGTTTTAACATACCGTATATTTCACCAATTAATCGCCCGGCCGCAAATAGCCGCTGGGTTCTTATAATCGCCTGGGGTCTGCACCCATTTTGCGTATTAAACGCCCACCCGAATAACCGCCGGGGCGATTATTTGCATTATATGTAGGTAACCCAAAATAAGGCTATTCACCTTATTTTTGCAGAAGTAAACAGTTAGCCGCACAATAATTGTGCGGCACTTCCGTTTTCTGTCAAAATAAGAGCGCTAGCTAACGTTAGAACAAATGGGTGTACCGTAATCTTAAATCAACCGACTGAAAATATATTGGACAGCAGCTGTCATCACGATAATGTCCTGGTGCAAACATAAATAAAGGCCTGCAGCGAATAGCCGCCTGGTTCTTTTAAACGCCCGGGGTCCAAGTCGATTTTGCATATTAAACGCCTGGGCGATTAATTGGTGAAATGCGATATGCTCACTTAGCCTAGTTGCACTACAGAGTTTGATTGATTTTTTTTTTTTTCTGTTACAGACCAGGAAAGGGTTTTGAACAGGAAGTTTCACACCGTCTCACTGCCACGAGGGGAGCTGTGTTTGACAGTAACTCGCACCAACGTGCCTGATAATCCCCAGCTCACAGATCAACAATCCACCAGTCAACAACAGGTGTGGTTGACAGCGACAAAATCTTATAAATCTTGATATCAGGACCAAAAGTAGGTCATCAGAAAAGACTACCACTGTAATTTGTTAAGTGTCATAAATAGAAAAATATTTAGGGCATCCATGGTGACTGCTGAAATTATTCCAAACCAAACCAGTTGTACACGTTTTAACCCAATTCTTTTAAATGTCATGTAGGCTTATGCAATACTGCTGTTATGTAACAATCTCAAATAATTTTAACATTTCTTTTCATAGCACTATTTTATTTTAACTTACAAAAACTCTGTACAGTTCATGTAAAATCTAATATAACCTTCCATCTAATTTGACCTAAACTACTTTCCTCCTTTAGACGTTTACAAAAGTCAACACTAAAGAGCTTGAGAAGGTCTACCCCCTGGAAATTTACCTTTTATATTATTTGAGAGACAGTCCTAAGGTGTTCAGAGTCTTACAGAAGCAACTTTCTGCTATTGGCTGCACAATCCAGCTGAATCCAGAGGAGGAAGAGGCTGTGGTTAGTGGGAGTGCTGAAAAGGGACCAAGTGGGGCTTCTGATGCTGCAGCAACATGGGAGTTACAGGTGGATAGCACTGTCGTTGGTTTCATTGAGAACTACCTCTGCTATCATGTGTTTGAGCCGGAAAAAGCGAAAATCTTACTGCAAGATTTTTCCTCCATGACGGAGGATATCAGGGTGTACAAAGATGAAGGCTATGTGGTCGTCGTGGGAGAGGTTCAGGTCGTGAGGGAGAAGATGGCAATCCTGGAGAAGAACCTGCCGATCAAGAAGGAGTGCTCGGCTCCAGAGAAGCAGTTCAACTTGGTAGAGGAAGAGTTCAGTCGTGAGATTACTGCATGTTACCCAAACATTAAAATCCTCCGGGGTAAGCCAAACACAATCATCTTAGAAGGCCCTGAAAAAGAGGTGCAGTTATTTTCTACAAAGCTTGATGAGCTGATCAAAAGAGTAAAGGAAAAGAGAGTTCCACTCCCTACAGTCCTGCTGAACTTCATAACATCCAGTGGTGTTATCTCAAAATACAAGGCCCACTTCAAGCAGAGCCTTTGCAGCCCAGTTGCACTAGAGACGGGTTCAGACCTGGTTCTATCCAGCTTGTCCTCTGATGCCCTGGAAGAGGCTGCAGCTGCAGTGCAGAGAGATCTGTGTATGGACACCATACAGCTGGAGGGCACGCTGGCTGTAGCTCCAGATCTTGACAGGGTGAAGGAGGTCCTAACCAAAGCCAAGAATGAGGCAAACTGTGCAGGCCTCAGGGTGGAGGTCAACTTTAACCCGGCAGCAAGTGCAACCCCAAAAATCCAAGTCCAGCTGGTGGGCTATAGTGCAGATGTTGGAAAGCTGAAAGCAGTTCTGACTGACTACCAGCTCAACCAGGCTGAGGTACAACAACAGCTAAACCTCCAGCTGCCTGAAATAGTGGACAATTTTGATGAAATCTTGGCCTTGATTGGCATGAAACGTCCCACTGTGAATCTAACAGCCTCCCACTCTCCAAATCCATGTGTGTTCCTGTCTGGCCCCCGCTCTCGTGTCCAGGAGACTCATCAGGCCCTGCAAGCGGCTCTGGGAACCCTGGTCTGGGACAACCTGGTTCTGGATGGGCCAGGGGCTCAGCAGTACTTCCAGAAAGAGGGGAAGAGGAGCATGGAACTTGTAGAGAGCTCCTGTCAAGTGCTGATCAGGGAACAAGTTGGTAGCATGAGCTCTCAAAACATAGCAACAGCCCCAAACTTGAACACAAGACAGCGAAACAGCAGTATCCCCAGCCAAAGCAACACTGCTAGTGCTTCCACCAGCAGATGGCGCTGCAACACCACCAGCAGCACTGGAGCAAACGTGCCAGGCAACAAAATTATCCTGGAAATCAAGATTGGCGATTTGGGAGATGTGCAGGTAAAGACAATTACCCAGTAAATGGCTCAGGCCTATTCTGTTCTATTCTATTAAATGAAGAAACAGATCTTAATATTCTTCAATATCCTCTCCCCAGGTGGATGTCTTGGTGGTCCCCATAATCAAAGCACAACTGAAATCAACTAACATTGGTATAAGTCTACTGAATAAAGCAGGGAACACACTGAAGTCAACCTTTGACGTTATGATGGGAGGACGAAACTTCACCCCTGGTGACGTGCTCCAGGTTGACGGACCTCGGTCCCTGAGCTGCTCTAAGATCTTCTTCGTTGAGTGTCTGCCATGGGATGGATCTAGAGCACAGAGTGCAAAGGTAAAAAGTTTCATAAGGGTGGTAAAGATATTTCCTTCCTAAGCAAGCAGATATTTATTTACTCATGATTTTACTGGACCACTTGTATCAACAACAACAACAACAACAAAAGTTCTTCACCCATTGAAGTTTACCTCAACCAGCAAGATACCTCTGTCAGTGTTTTTAGCCATGTGTGATGCAAGACTGGCTATTTAAAGTACAATAGACTGTTGTTCCTTGTTTGAATCTTAAGTGTTTTTAACTTTCTAGACACTCAGTACTGGGCTGCGGAAGTGTCTAGACCTCTGTGGACAGCAAGGCTGGGTTTCAGTGGCTTTGCCCATCATTGGGCCTGGGCTGGCACTGAACTACCCACTGAGAGAAGCTGTTGAGGTTCTGACTCACACCATTGGTCGGTTTGGATGTTCTGGCTCCACTGGTTCTCTCTCCACCATCCACATTGTCATAAAACCAGGGTACCCTGACTCTGAAGACGTGAGTCACATTTATCTTCCTCTAACAGTTCACTGTCAACACTTGGATTACTGTTGTTACTGTTTGGTGATAGATGTACATACAAGGGTCAATGAAAAGACAGTGGTTTCTGATGTTTAAGTGAGAGCACATGTGACCATAGATACTGCTCTGTTTACAGTGCTACCATGACGTGTATAGTCAACTCAGCATAGTCATGAGTCAAGGAGGCCAAGGTAAGCTTAAGTACTGTTTGCTATTTTATTTGACTGAAAAACCAGCATTTGCTTCAGTTCAGCAAAAATAATAATAAAAATAACTTTTTGGATGGACACACATGGGGTGGGGTATGGGGTAATTTGTAAGAATCTCAACAACACTGATATATTTTATATTGAATTTAAACTGTTAGGCTTGTGCATGTGACCAAGTTAGGAAAACTGGAGAAACACAACTTCAGTTCTATTGGGCAGTCAACTGCACAAAAAATGCAATTTGCTCAATGGGTCGTGAGGGAAGAGGAGAGGGTGAGATTTCTTTCAAACTTTACCACAGTTTTAATTCCAAGCAGAGCCCTTGTTATGATTGTAGATTAAAAACATATTCCACATGTTAAAATCTGCCACATAAACATGTATTTAAACATTTACTGAATTGTTACTTTAACAATTTCAGTATTCATTAGCATCTTCATATATGAGAATAAAATATGTGATACTTGTTAGACATACAACGGTTTCTTCCCTCTCAGCAATATTCCAGTCCTTGAGCAGCGACCTTGACGACGTCATACTGGCGGTGGGAGGGGGAGTCACTCTACAGCTGGTGTTTGGTGACATCACCAATGAGACCACAGATGTTGTGGTGAACACAACTGACTTCACTGATTTTGAGTCAGGTAGGTGAGGGAGGCTATGCAGAATGTGAACATTGGTGGCCGGAAAGACTGACTGCATGTCGGCTAAGTAACTTAAATGTAATGAAAATGGTTTGATCTGACAAATAATGAGATCTCTTGATTAATTTCATGTTAAAATGTTGATATAATGTTGATATAAGGTGCTCAGAAATTAGTGATATTGTCTGTGCTTAATAGATGGTGTCTGCAAAGACATTTTAACTATGGCTGGACCACAGGTTAAGGCTGCATTGGAATCAGGTGAGCACAGAGGAAATTCAGCTTTCCTGTTAACACAGGCAACAGACACTTTTGTCTTCTTATATTTGTTTCTTATGTTACTTCTACTGTAGCACATGTGAAAAAAGGGGAGATATTTGTGTCCCAGTCCGGGCAGTTCCCTTGTAAGGCTATTTTCCATGTGTGCGGACAAAAGGATGCAGGCATCATTGAAGGACTGGTGCGTGACATCATTGCATCTTGTGAAGCCAAAGGATACAAGTCTGTGGCCATTCCTGCCATTTGCGCTGGTAAGTATGGCATCAGAAACTATAGATTCTGTAAATGTAAATATGCTTGTCAGTGTCATTTTCATGTTTGTCACATACAACAAATAATCTGGTTTTCAAATCTCATTAGCTTAGATAAGACATTCTTGTTTATGAATTGGTTGAATTTAATATGAATTGACCCCAGCACTGATAAATTAGCACTGTGGCAAATCTTAAATCAACATAGATTTAATAGAAATGGAAATTAATCTAAAGCTTCCGAGTCATCCAAAGTCTCCACCACATCTTTTTCTGTTTGTTCAGGGATTGGTGGGCTGGAACCCAGTGCTGTGGCAAATGCCATCCTCAGTAGCATCAGTGCCACTGTGCTGTCCACTCCTCTTCGGTGCCTCTCCCACATCCGCCTTGTCCTGATTAAGATCAATGTTTTCCTGGCGTTCAAAGAGGCAGCGAGGCAGATATTTCCTCGTGCTCTGTCCCACACAGGTGAGGGGAACTTTTTGTCTATTGAAAAAGATAACTTTCAGTTGGTCATAATGCATTTGTTGTTTTAGGAGAAAATTTTCAAAATGCACCCTATGCACTCTGGCCTTATGTTCTGAAAACAGCACCATGTTCCCTCAACGTAAAAAGAATGATAACTTCCATGCGCCTGTTAAATAATGAAAATCCATAA
Source organism: Myripristis murdjan (assembly GCF_902150065.1). Taxonomy (NCBI): domain Eukaryota; kingdom Metazoa; phylum Chordata; class Actinopteri; order Holocentriformes; family Holocentridae; genus Myripristis; species Myripristis murdjan. The sequence goes on from NC_043997.1 coordinate 12,160,999, forward strand.
GTTGATTAAATAATATCCAAAATTGTGTTTTTGGTCAAACTGCTGCCAAAGATTGTCTCTTATTCAAACACACATTTTATTAGCTTTACAAAGCATTAACAAAGTTGACATTAGCATTGGCATGGGAAATTTGAGCCTCACATTCAGTTTAAGCAACATACAACATCTTAAGTTTCCTCATCATAAAAAGAATAATGACCACAATGTCCAAGTGATCTGGTGTATTCACAGAAATGCATAATCTGATCACTCATGTTTAGTAAATAACCTGTAGTTATGTTTGAAAATGGCATATGAAAAAATGACATTGGGGGGGGGGGGGTCATTGCACATTGGGAACATAGAACCCTGAGAACATAGGCTCTTGGGAACATGGAACCCTGGGAACATTAGCTCTTGGGAACATAGAACCCTGGGAACATAGGAGTGTGGTAATATAGAACCCTGGGAACATAGGAACTTGATAACATAGAACCCTGGGAACATTGGTTCTTGGGAACATAGAACCCTGGGAACATATAATCTTGGGAACATAGAACCCTGGGAACATATAATCTTGGGAACATAGGAACTTAGGAACACAGAACCTTGGAAACATGGGGGCTTGGGAAGTTAGGGTCCTGGGAACATAGGACATTGTGAACATAGACCCTTGAGAAAATACAAGCTTTGAAACATAAGAACTCAGGAACACAGAACCTTGGGAACTTAGGGTTCTGTGAACACAGGACATTAGGAACATAGACCCTTGCAAACATAGAACCTTGGGAACATAGTAGCTTGGGAACATAGGAGCTTGGGAATATGAGGCCTTGGGAACATAGGGTCCTGGGAACATACAGCCATGGAAACATAGATACAATCCCAAATTATTACATTTTCATTTGCCTTTCAGTGTCAGCACCTCAGGCACCTCACGCACCGCTATACCAAACTCCAGTCTCTGTAAGCACAAGGCCAAGCAGCCTCTTTACACCTCGCTCCACCCGTCAGCAGTCAGCCTTCCTGATCCTGGGTTTGTGGAAGAAGGATGTTGCCCGTGCCGTCATGGAGCTGGAGCGATTGTACCAGACTCAGTGCTCAAAGCAAAGTTTCCCAAAGAAAGAGTTGGAAGACCTTTCCCAGGAAAACATAGATGATCTGACGCACCTGGTAGAGATGCTGGGCCTGTGTGTGGAGGAGAGCCGGGACACATGGACTGTGAGCGGGCTGAACGATGAGGTTACCCAGGTGATGCAGATGTATCACGCTTGTCTTCATGGCTCTCTCCAGAGAGAGATGAGAGGCAGGGAGGAGGAGGAAGTGTTTGGCCGCGTGGCTTGGTGCATCCTGGGATTGAGAGGTGACTGGGAAAGGCTTCCCAAAGCAGCCCATCATGACCTGGAGAAAAAAGATGTGAGGGGAGGGATAGTGGATGCACACGGGGACCAGTGGAACGTCAATCTGGCAAAATTGGAGGCTGTAGCCGCAGCAACACGGCAAACAACGCAGCTGAAACGACTTGAGAATCTAGCTGGTGAGTGGCTTGCTCTTTACAGAAAGTGTTATAAACGTGAGGATTATTTTAATAAAACTGTCACAGACTGGATCCCATTTATTTATGAACTTTTAGTTGTGCAAAGCAAGATTAATATGTAAAAATACATCTATCTTATAAGCTTATATCATGTAACGGGGCTGCAATAGAGAAAAGCATCCAGTTCTCCCTTATGAAGCAACACAGATTTTTAGTGTGTCTCGTCCATTTGGGATCCTTTTTTGTAAAGCATCACAACACTTCCAGGCTACTAAACATAATTATGTGGTTTGAAAAGGATCTCTTGAAATTATTACCAGCTGTCTCTTTTTCGGCATTTTTAATGCAACATCATTCATGCAAAACTCGTTTGAACATCTGACATTTTCCCATCAACTCCTCTAACTTCTTTCAGACTTCCCTCTTCCACTGTACTGGGACAACATGGTTTCCGGTGACCAAGTGAAGATAGTTAAGCTGCAGTCTTCTTCTGTGGAGTACAAGAGGGTGAAGGAGGCCTTCAAACGAACTGTTCCCAAGACTGTAATTAAGGTGAGCAGCTTTTGCAGGCAAAGCTGATTATCATGATCATATGAAACCAGCATAGAGTAAAGTGACATTTGATTTCATTAGTTTTATGGTCCCTTGCATCATAACAGCAACAAGTGTTTAGAGACATGAATTGCACAAAATATCAAAGGCACCTTCCTGTAATAAGTTGCATCCATGAGTTGTACCATCTCTGGCTGGAAATTGTCCATTAGTTTGTCTTCTCTGCTTCATTTACTTTGCACTTCAGGACTAAACAGGATGTAATATCTGATACAATAAGGGGTCACATCTTTGGGATTAACAGGATTTACAGACTTCTATTAGAGCAGGTGTCTGTAATATTTTGCATCAAGTAGAAATACATGGGAAAATATCAACACATAAGATCTGTCTGCACAACTTGTAAAGCCGGCAGTGACTTTCAAAAGAGTCAGGCTTTGGCTATGCAAGACTCTTTGATTCTACGCAAGTTTTCTGTCTCTCTCTTGGTAGATTGAGCGTTTGCAAAATATACATCTCCGCCGTGGCTATGAAGTGGAACACAAAAAGATTTCTGATAAGAACAAGCAGAGGAGGGATGCAGGCGAGAAGTTGCTCTACCACGGGACGACCGAGGAAAACTGCCAGTCCATCATTAAAACTGGGTTCAACAGGAGCTTTGCAGGACAAAATGGTAATGAACATGTGGACCACTCCTCAACTACTTCACAGTATTTTCTTTGGGTTGATTGTAAACGTATGTGATGTTTAAATGTAAAATGCATCATGTCCTGTGCAGCAGAGGATTATTCTCAGGAAAGAGAGAAACAAAAGTGCCTCTATGTTGAATCGTTGGTATCAGTTGGCAATAGAGAACATTTATTTTGACTGGAAGTTGATTAACATTTTAAATAAGCCAAAATCTTCTCACATATCTCCTCTTCACATACATTGTCTTTTATCTTTGTTGTATTTTGCAAACTTTATTTTTTCTACCTCCTTGTTCCCTTAAATTCTTATTTTCACCTTCCTCTCAGCAACTGTATACGGCGTTGGGACGTACTTTGCTGTCAACGCGAGCTACTCGGCCGACCCCACCTACTCCAAGCCAGCTACGGATGGCACCCAGTTAATGTTTGTGGCTCGAGTCCTGACTGGGCTTTACGCCTTGGGTGAAAGTGAGATGAGGGTCCCTCCGCCTCGGGACCCCCAGCATCCCCATGACCGCTTCGACAGCGTGGTGGACAACGTACAGAAACCCAGCATGTTTGTTGTGTTCCACGATAACCAGGCGTACCCCGACTACCTGATCACATTCAAGTGACTGTGAGGCTGTTCTCAATATCTACTCCAGGTGGTAGCCTGGAGCTGATCATGCATTTGGTCATGTGTTTGTTTGTGAGTCTGTGTATCTGTCTCACATATTACTGGGACAATAAGTCTAATACTTTTTGTGCACAGTTATGACTGTATGATGATCCTCTGATGGTTGCAGGAATTATACCAATGACATTTATTATATTGGGCAGGCATTTGATCTCAAAATCCTGCTCCAGTAAAAAGACAAAATGGGGTCTGAATGGTTTTACAGAAACAAATACATAAAAAATTTTAAAGTAATGAATTGACCTTTTAAGTTTTAGTTGTTGATGTCTCAACTTTAAATGTTTACTCCATAATTAACTTGATAGTGCAATGATAATTGTTGTCATCATAGGCGATTAGGCAAGTTCAGGTGATTGTAGTACTTTGAATTGTATGTAAGATAAGCTTTAAATACAGACTTGTATCTCGTCATTATCTGCTCTGACTCAAAGCCATTTACACAACCACCACCACTGCCACACTCACAAACACACACACGCACATTTTGCATTTACCACTCCTTTATTTGGTTGATATTTGAATTCTGTCTTGTAAGAGGAAAAGAAAAATAGGAAGAAACAGGTTTAAACTTTTACGATATCATGAAGAGGTGTGTTAAAGTTTTACTCAAATAGCAATACTTATAATTGGTAGAAATTGTTCGCTAATCAAAGGGGCTAAATGTAGCAAATAAATCAGCTTTAAGTTTAAAGTGCTCAGTTACTTATTTACTCTTGAATGGAAATCATTTTGGCATGTGCATTTTGCAGAAATAAAATCCAAATGACCTGGGAGGCTGTTTTTGGCATGGTTCTTGCAAAAATTATTTTGATGTCTCTTTTTTTAAGCTTGTATCCAATAAGTAAAATGTTCAAATCAGATCTTTTATGGACTCATTCTCACGACTAAAAATAAATCTAGGAATAAACTACTAGAAACATTCCAAAAATATGCAGAAGTGAAAGCGTAGATTTTCATATTGTTCCTCAGAAACATGGCATTTTTTTTTTTTTTAAATCCACTCAGGCGGAGTAACTAGAGCAGATTAAATAGCTACTCTCTACCATCATTGTTGAGGCTAAACTGTAGCTGTCAGAAAAAGAAAAAAGAAAAGAAAAAGCAGTAAAACTAAAAGTCACATGGCTAAAGGCACTACAATTGGCCTGGACCTTAACTGAGCTGAATTAAGTTGAGTTTCGGTGTTTCGGTGTCCGGTGACCCTCAGGGCTTGATGGTGATGGACTCCTGGCCGTACACCTGTCTGAGGGCAGGGCAGTCCAGGCTGGCTATCAC